>NC_084484.1:171990588-172265588 GCF_030035675.1 Rhineura floridana
GAGGGAGCTGTGAACCTCCAGAGGATGTTGGACTCCACGACCCATCAGCCCCAGCCAGCATGGTCAATTGTCAGGGATGCTGGAAGTTGTAGTCCAACAACATCTAGAGATCCATGGGTCCCATGTTCCTTGTATCAGGCATGATACATTCCCCTTTCAGACTTTCAATGAGTGGAAAGGGAAAAAAAATATAAAGCTCCATGTCAGTGAGGCAGTGGAATCCACTCCAGGTTTTAGTCAGAACTTTCAAGGAGCTGTCCAAGATATGGAATCTATTTTGGGAATAGGTTTCAGCACCTTGGACAGCTCCTTGAAAGTTCAGACTAAAACCTAGAGCAGATTCCACTGCCCCACTGACATGGAGCCACCAGCTGCCAATGCAAGCTTCAATGCAAGAACTGGAGTGCTTGGTCTTAGAGGAGAGCATTGATATAGTGAGCATAACGGAGACCTGGTGGAATGGAGAAAACCAGTGGGATACAGTTATCCCTGGATATAAACTATATCGGAAGGACAGGGAAGGACGTATTGGTGGCGGAGTCGCTCTATACGTGAAAGAAGGCATTGAATCCAGCAAGCTCGAAACCCCAAAAGAGGCAGACTCCTCCACAGAATCGTTGTGGGTGGTGATACCATGCCCCAGGAGGGACTTAATACTGGGAACAATCTATCATCCCCCTGATCAAAATGCTCAGGGAGACCTTGAGATGAGATATGAAATTGAGGAAGCATCCAAACTAGGAAATGTGGTAGTAATGGGTGACTTCAACTACCGACATAGACTGGCTGCATATGTGTTCCAGTCATGACAAAGAAGCAAAGTTTCTAGATATTCTAAATGACTATTCCCTAGATCAGTTGGTCATGGAACCGACCAGAGGGACGGCAACCCTGGACTTAATCCTCAGTGGGGACCGGGACCTGGTGCGAGATGTAAGTGTTGTTGAACCGATTGGGAGCAGTGACCACAGTGCTATTAAATTAAACATACATGTAACTGGCCAATTGCCAAGAAAATCCAACATGGTCACATTTGACTTCAAAAGAGGAAACTTCACAAAAATGAGGGGATTGGTAAAAAGAAAGCTGAAAAACAAAGTCCAGAGGGTCACATCACTCGAAAATGCTTGGAAGTTGTTTAAAAACACTATATTAGAAGCTCAACTGGAGTGCATACCGCAGATCAGAAAAGGTACCGCCAGGGCCAAGAAGATGCCAGCATGGTTAACGAGCAAAGTCAAGGAAGCTCTTAGAGGCAAAAAGTCTTCCTTCAGAAAATGGAAGTCTTGTCCGAATGAAGAAAATAAAAAAGAACACAAACTCTGGCAAAAGAAATGCAAGAAGACAATAAGGGATGCTAAAAAAGAATTTGAGGAGCACATTGCTAAGAACATAAAAACCAACAACAAAAAATGCTATAAATACATTCAAAGCAGGAGACCATCTAGGGAGACGATTGGACCCTTGGATGATAAGGGAGTCAAAGGTGTACTAAAGAACGATAAGGAGATTACAGAGAAGCTAAATGAATTCTTTGCATCTGTCTTCACAGTGGAAGATATAGGGCAGATCCCTGAACCTGAACTAACATTTGCAGGAAGGGATTCTGAGGAACTGAGACAAATAGTGGTAACGAGAGAGGAAGTTCTAAGCTTAATGGACAATATAAAAACTGACAAATCACCGGGCCCGGATGGCATCCACCCGAGAGTTCTCAAAGAACTCAAAGGTGAAATTGCTGATCTGCTAACTAAAATATGTAACTTGTCCCTCGGGTCCTCCTCCGTGCCTGAGGACTGGAAAGTGGCAAATGTAACGCCAATCTTCAAAAAGGGATCCAGAGGGGATCCCGGAAATTACAGGCCAGTTAGCTTAACTTCTGTCCCTGGAAAACTGGTAGAAAGTATTATTAAAGCTAGATTAACTAAGCACATAGAAGAACAAGCCTTGCTGAAGCAGAGCCAGCATGGCTTCTGCAAGGGAAAGTCCTGTCTCAGTAACCTATTAGAATTCTTTGAGAGTGTCAACAAGCATATAGATAGAGGTGATCCAGTGGACATAGTGTACTTAGACTTTCAAAAAGCGTTTGACAAGGTACCTCACCAAAGGCTTCTGAGGAAGCTCAGCAGTCATGGAATAAGAGGAGAGGTCCTCTTGTGGATAAGGAATTGGTTAAGAAGCAGAAAGCAGAGAGTAGGAATCAACGGACAGTTCTCCCAATGGAGGGCTGTAGAAAGTGGAGTCCCTCAAGGATCGGTATTGGGACCTGTACTTTTCAACTTGTTCATTAATGACCTAGAATTAGGAGTGAGCAGTGAAGTGGCCAAGTTTGCTGACGACACTAAATTGTTCAGGGTTGTTAAAACAAAAAGGGATTGCGAAGAGCTCCAAAAAGACCTCTCCAAACTGAGTGAATGGGCAGAAAAATGGCAAATGCAATTCAATATAAACAAGTGTAAAATTATGCATATTGGAGCAAAAAATCTGAATTTCACATACACGCTCATGGGGTCTGAACTGGCGGTGACCGACCAGGAGAGAGACCTCGGGGTTGTAGTGGACAGCACGATGAAAATGTCGACCCAGTGTGCGGCAGCTGTGAAAAAGGCAAATTCCATGCTAGCGATAATTAGGAAAGGTATTGAAAATAAAACAGCCGATATCATAATGCCGTTGTATAAATCTATGGTGCGGCCGCATTTGGAATACTGTGTACAGTTCTGGTCGCCTCATCTCAAAAAGGATATTATAGAGTTGGAAAAGGTTCAGAAGAGGGCAACCAGAATGATCAAGGGGATGGAGCGACTCCCTTACGAGGAAAGGTTGCAGCATTTGGGGCTTTTTAGTTTAGAGAAAAGGCGGGTCAGAGGAGACATGATAGAAGTGTATAAAATTATGCATGGCATTGAGAAAGTGGATAGAGAAAAGTTCTTCTCCCTCTCTCATAATACTAGAACTCGTGGACATTCAAAGAAGCTGAATGTTGGAAGATTCAGGACAGACAAAAGGAGGTACTTCTTTACTCAGCGCATAGTTAAACTATGGAATTTGCTCCCACAAGATGCAGTAATGGCCACCAGCTTGGATGGCTTTAAAAGAAGATTAGACAAATTCATGGAGGACAGGGCTATCAATGGCTACTAGCCATGATGGCTGTGCTCTGCCACCCTAGTCAGAGGCAGCATGCTTCTGAAAACCAGTTGCCGGAGGCCTCAGGAGGGGAGAGTGTTCTTGCACTTGGGTCCTGCTTGCGGGCTTCCCCCAGGCACCTGGTTGGCCACTGTGAGAACAGGATGCTGGACTAGATGGGCCACTGGCCTGATCCAGCAGGCTCTTCTTATGTTCTTATGTTCTTATATGTTCGTGGAGGGGGGCTGAAAAGCACAACTGTATGTGTGAATGCTCGCACAATCAGGAACTCTGAAAAAGCAAGTTTCATCATTTTAAATGTGTTTAGATGTTCTTTATATTTCGAATGATTAGAGGTTCATTATTTTTCATGTTTAAATAGGGCTACCCACCAACAGGGCTATAGGCTTGCCCTGCATGTAAGTAATGGCACTGGGATGGGGGGAAGATAGAAATTAGCTGGTTATTGTTGGAAACTGCATACTTGACTTGACAAACATTCATCTGATCCAGGAAGGCCATTTTTATGTATTTTATACTGTATCTCTTCTCATGGGCCAAACTGGGCAGGTGGGTGGGGCCATCCACTTGTCAATTACCTGATGTCACAATGATGCAGAGCTGTGAAGTTGTTTCCTAATCTCTTGCTTCCATCTTTCCTAATCTCTTGATTCATTTTTATAAAAACGAAATGAAACGGTGTATTAAAGCAAAATCCATTTTATTGTCTCATTCAATTTTGGCCTGTTTGGAAACTAGAAAATGAGTGGAGGTTAAGCAGCACCAAAACTGACCCGTCTTAAAGCTCCTCTGAAAAACAAAATAGAGCTATATTACAGTATATACACTAAACTCTATGAAAACATGCTTGGAGGAAGAAGGGGAAAAAATATTCAGGCTGCAATCCAATACCCAGGGGTGGTGAACCTCAACCCGTGGGCCAGATATGGCTCTCCAGGCCTTTCTGTCTAGCCCTTGGCACTCTCTCCAGGCTATACCCCTCACCTGCTCCACCTCCTTAAGTGCTTTTGTTTGGGTGGAATGTGTCCTTGCCAAGTATGACAGTAAAATTCGCTTCAGTTCACATTTAAAGCTAAATCTATTACATTTGCACTTTCCAAAACAATAGGAGAGCTAGGGCTGTGCATGCTGTCCCCATCTGCCATGTGGCTCCAATCCAGAGGAGGGGCATCAGGTCAGCTTACCCTGGGTTAATTCAGGGGACCACCTGCGCTGGCTCAGAGCCACTCTCAAATACATTTGGGGGCAGGGCCCCCTAATTAAACATGTGGAAGGGTGGGGGGAGGAGACATTGCATTTCTCTCCCCCAACTGAGAGTGGGGTTAATTTATCCTGTGTGATGCTATTTTGCAAAGGACTTTCCTTGCACAAAATCCCCTTGCAGAATAGCACCCCCAGGATTGGTCCCTCGGCTCGTGACAGAAGGGAATGGTCCTGTTCAATACTGTTTTGCAAAGGGCTTTCTGGCAGGAAAGATGGTTACAAAACAACACCCATACGCTGGGGGGATCACTGCCTCTGCTCATCAGGCAAGAAGGAGAGCTGTAGCTGCCTCTTCTTCCTGCCTGATCCCCTGTCCCCTGACAACCCCAGGTCACTCTGGGTTATCCCATCTGACCCATAGCAATCCATGGCTGTCAGAACTCAACTTGGCCAAGGCCCCTGTGATGTTCCTGTGTGTCTGCAATTACCACCTCCTGTTTCCCAAATGCCTGGATCAGGAAATCCCCTGGAAGCTATCTCAGCCTGGGTCAGATATGCCCTCTGAACCATAAGTTTCAGTCCCTCTGCCTTTTCCCCAAAAGGTGACCATAGGTGTAATCTATCTGTAAAATTGGTATAGGTACAGAATAAGACCTTAGTATGGTAGCACTCTTGACCAAACTGACACTTGGGATTTGAATCAAACAAAGTTCAAAACAGTTTTAACCATATAAATAATTCTGATTTCGTTACATTCCCCAAATGTCCGAATGAGTCCAATTTGGCTCATATGTAGCCCCCTGTAGAAAGGTAAGTGTTGCATCCATTGCTCTGCCTACCTTTGTTTCTGACCCTGCTCACCTTTGGCTTGAGATCCCCAGAAGGCGCCCCACAAAGGAACACAGTCCTTGGGCTGAAAAATGCCCCCCATCCCTTCTACACCCACTTATCTGGGAGTGAGCCCAATGAGACTTACTTCTGAGTAAAGTTAGCATTCTTTCAATAAATTTATGGCTGGAAGACTTGAGGCACAATTCATTGATACAGTTTCCCACAAAATGTGTATGTTTTCAAATTTCTATTCAAAAGAGAGAGGCTTTTTGCTTTATGCTGATTTTAATATGCATGATCCAAAGGTCTTTGTGAGCTGAGATCAAAAGGCTGCTTCTTGCTGATAAGAAAATGTTCTGTGGATAGCTTTAAAAGAAACAACACCCCCCCCAAAAAAAATAGGTAGTGTGCTACACTGTCAAGTGGAGCATCTTTATTTTATTTTTAAAAAAATATTTTTATAAACCCGGATCCATTTTCTCAAATTCCTCAGATCTCAGAGGAACGGGAAAATGTAGGTCATTCCCATCAACCAGTTATTAAGTTATTGTCTTTGATCTGGAGGAAAAAGCTGATAAGAACAGCTGTCAGATATTGTTTTACCAATCTGGCAAAGCTTGCAGATCTGCAAGGGCAATTTGCAGCCATTGTAGCTAACATGCTGCTTTCCACAGCTACAGTAGTATGCCCACTTACCTAGGAGTAAACCTCATTGAACTCAATGGACCCTTCTTAAAAACCTAAGAAACTGCTGGATCAGGCCAGTGGCCCACCTAGTCTGGCATCGCGTTCTCACAGTGGCCAAACAGATGCCTATGGTGAACCTGAAAGCACTTTCAGCACACTGTTCCTGCTTTTGTCTTGGACCTAGAATTCCCATAGTTTGCCCTTCCTTTTCCCCTAGCAACCAGGATGAATTTTTCCTGTGCTGGGTTCACCTGAGATCATGTAGTGCTTAGTTCTTTTCTGCAAACACTGCTACACAATAACTGTGGGCAAATGTTAAAATAATTCCCCTCCACATAAAAAGCAAATGTAAAAACTTTGCAAAGAGGCTTGGGTATGTCTCCTGCTTTTCAGGAGCTAAGACCAGGGACTCATTAAGAATTCACCATACAGTTAACATGCAGTACAACGGAATACATGTCTGCTCAGAAGTCAATCCCATTGTGTTTACTGGGGCTTTCTTCCAGGTAAGTGGGTACCGGTTGGCAGCCTAGGCTTTCGTCTAGGGTTGACATGGGGGAAAAGTAGGGTCCTTGAGCCTTTTAACAGTTGTATGGCAGGCAGAGATTCAACAGGTCAAGCCTTTTCTAGGATGGAAACATAATTATTGGAAAAGCTTCACCATGACTACACCCTAATTTTATGTTATGCCACACCCTCCATGGCAGCCATTTTGTGACTGGTGCCCCCAGCACTCTGTCAAAATCTGAAATATGCCCTTCTGTCTAAAACATTTTTAGACCTCCTATGTTACAGATTGACATCTTTCTATGCTACCCCTGCAAGACAGAACTGTACATTCCACATGGGAGGAGTGGGGGGGACATGAGAAGCAACTACACCAAGGCAGGTATTATTAGAGTTGTTCTTTTAAGAACCAGGGATGCGGAATCTGTGGCCTGCTTGACTCCAACAGGCATCATCCCTGACCATTGGCAATGCTGGCTGGGGATGAAGGCACTGACTGGTTCCATTCCCCTTTTTTTAAAATGATGAATAATGTGGAAAGAAGGGATTTTTTCCCTCTGTATTATAATGCTAGAACATGGAGCCACCCAATGTATTGGCGCAAGAACAACTGTGCTAGCTCAGTGTTGTCTACACTGACTGGCAGCGGCTGTCCAGGTTTCCAGGCAGAGGACACTCGCAGCCCTATTTGGAGCTTCCAGGGATTGAATCTGGGGCCTTCAGAATGCAAAGCACATGCTCTACCAACGGAGCCATGGGCTTTCCCTAGGCTTTGGGTTGACAAAACCAAGACCTTGTTCACACACTGCATGCGAAACATAAGTTTTTAAGTACTGTAAGCCATGGTGGTGGCCACTAGCTTAGAAGATTGTTTAAAAGGAGGAGGAGGAACTTTATGGAGGATATAGGTTTTAACACAGGTTTTAGACATAATGGCTAAATGGAATCTACCTGTGCCTATGTGCTAGGTGTTTGGATACTAGATGTTTTGGGGCAAGCAAACGGAGATGGCTATCACCTTCATGCCCTGCTATGAGTACATCCGGGCAACAGCTCCTGGCAACAAAATGGTAGAATAAATGGGCCTTGGTTGGATCCAGCAAAGCAATTCCAACTTTCTTACGTATAACCAGAAAGTAGATCAAGGTGGGGTGATTAGCTGGAGGGTTTCGGAGATTCTACTAACATGATCCAGCACTTGTCACTGCCAACTCCCAGCGCTTAGAATCATAGGCTTTATTTTGAGTCAGACCAACGGTCCATCTAGCTTCGTACTGTCTACCCTGACTGGCAGGGGATCTCCAGGGTTTCAGGCAGGGAACCTCTTCTAGCCCCACCTGGAGATGCCAGGGATTGAATCTGGGACATTCTACATGCAAGGCAGATGCTCCACCATTAAGCTATGGCCCTTCCCATATAGGTGAGGGCAGAATTGCTTCTCTCCCCTCCTTTGCTTTCCAGTGGGAGCTGGCAGTACCTGGCCCACCAGCCCCTGCTGGCCAAGGCATACTTGCCTATATACTGCTCTGGGGCATGGCAGCCACCGCAGCCGCTGAGATGCATCCGTCTATGTCAGCTTTCACCAATCCGATGCCCTCCTGATGCTTGGGATTACAGCTCCCATCATCCTTGCCCATTGGCCATACTGGCTGCTGTTCATGGGAGCTGGAGTCCAGCAACATCTGGAGGACGCCAGTTTGGGAAGGGCTGGTCTACAGGATGTTTGTGTTAGGAGGGAAAATGATGAGCCAGGGAAAAAAGGAAAGCTCTTTGCAAGATCTGTTTCTCTTTCTTTGTTGGGTTTGTGACCGTATCATAGTAATAAACTAACTAACTTTCTGACAACAATGAATGGATGGTGTTTTCAAATGTATTTTTGGAAGCAGAAAATCTATTATGCCTGTGCATGTGCGGGTCCTATCTGATTTATTTTTTAAAGACGTCAGGAGGTGTGTTTCTGTGTATGTTGGTTGGTACACACAGCTGAGCTGCTTGATATCAGACTTGTAGATATGCCACTTAATTTCCTCTTTTAACCTCTTTCCGCCCCGTCTTTTTCATCTATCCTTGGCAGGATTTCTCCATATTTAAACTGGTGCACAAGAACAAATATTGAATATCTATTTATAGGTTTGCTTCAGCAAAGTAGACAATACATCTTATGGTTAGTGCGGCTGTCAGACTGTTTGTGAAGACACACGCAGCTGAGGTTAGCAGAAGTCAGGAAAATAAGAACATAGGGACACAGAAGGCTGCTTTAAACTGAGTCAGACCATTGGTCTATCTAGGTCAGTGTTGTCTACTCTAACTGGCAGCAGCTTTGCAGGGTTTCAGACAGGGGTTTTTTTCCCGGCCCTACCTGGAGATGCTGGGGATTGAACCCAGAGAATGCAAGGCAGATACTCCTCCACTGAGTTACATTCATTCCTTAATTGATCCAGTGCTCTGATGTCCAGGTAGGGAAGGGGAGGGAGGGAGGGAGGGGGGGGGGAGGGAAGATGCAAAAAGAGGGAAGAAAGAGACATGAAAGGGGGAAAGAGAGAGAATGGAATTGAATGAATGTGTACAATGGTGGTGTGGTGTGTTTGTGTGTAAGAGAGATGGGGGTGTTGGCAACACCAATTTTATCCACTGTGTTTTTTGTAATCTTACTATACACCACTTAAAAACATGGGTGATTAGATTAAATAATATAATATAATATAATATAATATAATATAATATAATATAATATAATATAATATAATATAATATAATATAATAAATATGGTTGGTGATCACTCGTGGCCGAGTAAGATTATCTTCCAAGATAATTTGGTTGGAAGACGCCTGTGCGTGAATTTGTTTTATGTGGGGAGATCGGCGCACAACGATCAACGCACAATCTTGACAGAAAAAGACTTTGATCCAATGGCATGGGTATCACGACGATTGGAAGTCTCTTATCTGCTGCAGCCTTCATCCGCCTTCACAGCCGTTGTAACATACACATTGTTATCCTCCGCCTGTTCTGCCACTGAGGACATTCTTGGATCGTTCTTTGTCTGGTTCCTCTCCCTTGACCTTACTGCCATGGGTCACTGGTGATCACTTGTGGCCGAGTAAGATTGTCTTCCAAGATAGGGTCTTTAACAGTGGGTCCATAAGTGACTGTGGAGGCCAATTCTGGATCCACACAGCCTCCCACAGTGAGGACATAGGTTTCCAGATGGAAGATGGTCGCGATGAGGATTTGTTTGACGTGCCTTCTGCTTAGCTCATTTGTCCCGTTTGCCCTGTATTCGTGCTTCTTCAAAGCCCACAGCGCCTTTGATAATAGCCGACATTTGGGACATTCATGGGCCAAGACTTCCCAGTTCTCAATGTTCATGTTACATTTTTTTAGATTCACTTTAGGAACATCTTTGAACCTCTTTTCCTGTCCACTGATATTCAATTTTCCATCCTTAATTTGGGAGTAAAGTAGTTGCTTTGAAAGACGGTGATTAGGCATTCAAACAACATGGCTGGTCCAAATATAATATAATATGCATCCAACCCCTTAAACAAAGGGATAGCTCAGGGGTCGCCAACCTTTTTGGACCAGAAGGCACATTTCAAAATTTGAGAAAAAACTTGGGGCACCAGTCACAAAATGGCTGCCATGGGGCCAACACAAAGAGATGTACTTCTGAGTAGACAGGTATATGATTGTACTGTAAGTTAACTATACAGCAAATTCTTAATGAGTCCCTGGTATTAGCTCCTGCAAAGCAGGAGACATTGCTAAGCCTCTTTGCACAGTTTTCACATATGCCTTTTGCGGGGATGGGGATTCTTTAACTTTCACCAACATTTATCTAGTAGTATTCACAGAAAATAATTGCTCGGCACTATCTGATCTCAGGCAAACCCAGCTCAGGAAAGATGCATCCTGGTTACTAGGGAAAAAGGAAGGGAAAACTATGGAAATTCCAAGGACTAGACAAAAAAGACAGGAGCAGGATAGGTCAACGAAATTGAAGGGAAAAAACAGCAGCTCTTTAGGACCCCAGTGATTCCTATTGCCTGGTGTCCAAACAACTTGCTTATTAATCACAGCTCTGCATTCAGTCATTAACTAAAAACAGTGACAGGTAGGAGCAGCCTGACTGGTTCATTTCACACAAATAGTTTAGAAAGGTACCTACACATTTTGCTCAATTAATTCTTTCTAGGAGGACTGGCTTTTTAAAAAAGAAAAGAAAGCTCAGATTCTGGGCTACCTTCTGGGGGCACTACCAAAGGCCTTCAGAGGATGGGTTGGCGATCCTTGGGGTACCAAAAGCAAAGTAGCTTAGCTTCTGAATATGTACTTTGTCACATACTTGCAAAGCTAATCATCCAGTATCTGTGGTAGGGCATCAGCTGTGTGGACCTCCACTGTAGACATAAGATGATTTAGCTCTGTAGTTAAAATGTCTGCGGAAATAAGATGTTTTAACCTGGAACTGAAAGGTCATAAATGTGGATATGAGGGATACAGAACTGGGGAAGGCATGTGGTGAATGGGGTGCCCCCAAAGATAAGGACCATTCTTTGCTCATCACCTGTCTGACCTCTCAGCAGGTGGGAAACCTGGAGAAGCTTCTCAGTCAGGTGATCTTAGAGAATGAGCAGGCTCATATGGGAGGAGCTGGTCCTGAAGACATTCCCAGACAGTTTAGGGCTTTATACGTTAAGAACAGCATTTGGAATGGTGCTTAGAAACACATGGAAATTCACTGAAGGTTTTTCAAGACTGGTGTGGTCCATATAATCCAGGGGTCAAAATTTTTCTTGGACATTTGTTTTTCTTAATGTTATCTGTTATTTAGTTTAATTTTTGTAAATTGTATTGCTTTTATTGATGTATTATCAATATTTCTGAAGGGGTTCCTGCTGTCACAGCTGCTTCTCTGCTGGGAGAAACTGTGTGTGGCCTCCACCTCCCCTTACAGCCACCCCTTTCCTCCAAGTTTTCCACTATTTGGAGCATTGGTTCAGAAGGTTTCCATGCTGTCGCACTTGGCTATTTATTGATTGGTTTGTGGCCTCCACCACCCCTTACAGCCACCCCTATCCTCCAATTCTTCAGAAGATTTCTGATAATGTCATATATACAAAGTTTGCTCAGTCATTTCTCAACTGACAGCATTACCAAGGCTGTCATCTGAAACAGCATTCCTCGAGAATGTCTTCATCCTCTTCAGAGCTTCATCGTCTTCATCCTCTTCAGAGCTTCATCGTCTTCATCCTCTTCAGAGCTTCATCGTCTTCTGCTTCTGCTGTTGTCATAGGTATAGTCATGAGGATTCTGAGTAACGTTTGCTCCAATGCTGGCTCCAGATTGTTCTCCAAAAGAAGGTATAGGAGCATGGAAACATCCCTACATTTGTACAGTTCTGTTGTCTGGTGTAGGATGAAGAGCTCTGTCTTCTACCAATCTTTCTCCAGCAATAAATGCCTGCTGTGGAAATCTTTGGCTGTGTGTTGGAATCAAAGTCCCCTGTATCAGTGATGAACTCGAAAGATGACTGGTGAATACAAATTGTTCATTGGCATGTGCGATAATGATATCACAGGTTTCCGATGCCTCGCAATGCAGGATCACCTTTGATTTGTTTCAGGGAAGGTGAGATTCCAAAGGTAATTCAGCAAACAAGCTTCAAATGGACTCTCTCACAATATCAGTGGAATCCCCAGACTCTGACAGAGATGTCTTCGCTGCTGCAGAATCCATGGCTGTTCTTTGGAATCTATGGTAGAGGACATTGGTGTGAGACCTTATTCTATGGAACAGAGATAGCAAGTGTTACACTAGAATTTCAGGTTCGTTTCCTGCTGGTTGAGAAAACCCAATCACTCAAACAACAGAGACTCAAAACATCAACCAAGGCCCTTTTATTACCTATACGTTTTGCAAAGTGGAGAGCTCACAATAGACTTATGTCAGTTCTGTGAGGTCTGAAACATTCATGATTTTACAGGCAGTTATACACTTTGGTTCCAAGAAGTTGGCAGTACACACAAATTCCGAAGGTGGGAGTAGTCATGCTCTATACTTTGGCACTGTGCACAAGGCTACAAGATAAGCAAATTGCGACCTCTAAAGCGCTTATTGTATTCTTCACAGTTTTGCTGACTTCTAGCAAATGATCACTGACCTAATGTTGCCAACTTACTTAAACTTAGAAGGTCACTTGTTAATATCCTTCTACATGTATTGTCAGCATTTCTATAGGTACAGGAAAGCTTTTAATTCAAACTTCAGTGTAACAGTCCTCCCCCAAAAGCATTTAGGGCAGGGAAACCGTTAATTTCCTCTTGTGGAGAACTTTGTTACACTAAATGCTTGAACCACCTTTTAGCTTAAATGGCTAACACAGGAAGGTTACTTCTAGATTGTTTCACTGTCCTGAATGCTTTTTCCATTAATTTAGGCCAGAAAACTTCATATTCAAGCTAGTATATCTGCATGTATGCTTTTAATTGGCACTAAAAACAATTAAGGCTCTTTCTAATGGACAATGGGATTCACTGTGGGTGAGGGAAATTTGCCAAAGAACAAGATAACAATTATGCAGAATATTTATGCCATAGCCTTAGTTTTGTATCTTAATTTCTGCCCTTGTTACTCTTTGCACAAAACCTCATGGGAAAGCATAACCAGCCATACCATTAGGTGGGGGGTATGTGTGAGAGTTGGGGTGGAAGCTATAGCTCTTGGCCTTGCACCTCCTAGATTCCACTTGAACAAAAATAGGGTTAGCCAAGCTATTACACTTCCCCCGGTGAAGGACATACTCATACAGATGTCCTTTCACCCCTCAGTCACTATCTTGCCCTTGGCTCTAATGCTTACTTCCCTGTGGTATATCTGTGCCATTTGAGTTTGAATCCATATCACAAGTGCCATTAAGACAAAGACCAGAATTATTTGAAACATCAAAATCACCACAATGGGGTGCTTTATAAGAATTAAACCTTCTTTGGCATCTTCACCCCCAACCAAAGAGAAAATTCCACCATCTGTGTGTCTCTATCTATAAGAACTTATCTATAATGTAAGTGTCTATATAGCAATCATGTGCTATCTAGAGTGTAGCTTGCTCTCTCATTTGTTTAACTGCTTCTAATTGTTTCTGTAACATAGGATGAGAAAGTAACTTCTGGAGATCAGCTAGGCCATAACCTAATGCAATGGGTTTGAGGTGTTGAAACAGATCTATTCTCTGGATGGTCCATACAGGGACTTTAAATGAAAATCACATCCTACTATTTCCTCAATACCACAAAGCATCCATTGATATATCTTAGCATAGGTTGTATATATCACTTATCAATAACAACATAATCACAAAATATTCTAAGGCACATGCACCTATGTTCAGAATATACAATAGTTGAACTTGATTCATTTCTTAGCATGAAAGAGCCATAAGATACAGTAATCATTTTGAGAGAAAAGCAATCTTAATGGAATTCCAAACTATCATTTTCACAAACAAATTTTAGATTCTTATGGTGTTGTCATCCTTTTCACATTAATTGTTACCCATCTGAAATAGCCAAATTCTGTAGACCCCATCACGAGGGATGTAAAGGCCAGAAACATCAAAACATTCTTAACACTTAAACTATGTAAGGAAAAACAGCCAATGGTTAAATAGTCACATAAAACACAATGCATAAATGGTTACATTCAACATTACAATTGAAATAAAACAAATATCATGGTCTTAAAACACATTGCAGGTTTGTACAAAGTTCATCTTCAAAAGATCAGATAGTCAGCTTAATCAATCAGTCTGTGGGTTGCTGATGCTAATCAGAAATTCAAATGATGAGAAAAACAGTTTATTGCAGCAGCTTTCTTTCTGGAAGGAAAAAGTACGGAGACTGTGTTTCTCAGAACCCACCTTCCCCCATGTGACTTTTAGAAATGCCTTTTCTCCCACTGGCATGTCGAGGTGGGAATTCATCAGATCCTTTAAAAACAGTCCTTCTGAGGAAAACAAAGCATCAGGGTCCCATGGTTGAGAGGGCATCTGTGTTTCTTTGCTTTAACTGCTACATTGGTGGAATACAAGAACTGAAAAAGGTTGAATCCAAAAGATTACTACTTCTCACACATAATTTCCCCCTTTTACTAATGACAAGGAACATTGGTGGAAAGAGACTGTGCTTCTTTAACTCTAGACTGATTACAACGCTATTCACATAGTTCATAAAATATAATACAATGCACAATATAAATAACTTTGATATCTTTCCCTGAGGACCTTTTTCTTTAGCCTCAGAGATTTACATATCCATTTGGTCATAATTAAAGACAAACCCTATTTCAAACACTCTTTTATATGGCATCTGTAACATTCTCTCACATTATAAGACCCGATATAGAATCACTCATTATTTTAATGAGGTGTGGAAACATGTGTATGATTCATGCATGTTCTCACATAGATAGCCAAACACTAAGTTGTAATGTTTTTCTACATCATTAATGTTTTTGCACACATCTGTATATATCATACAACTTGGCTTTCAACATTTGAAAACAAATCTCTACTAAAAGAAAAGGAGGGGTGAAACCCTCTTGCACCTTTGTATTGACACTTTTTGCAGCTACTAAACTGAATAATAAGGCCTTTTACAATTTCCCAATTCTTCTTGTTGGTCATGACTTGGCTGAAAAGAATTAGCATAGTTAAAACAAAACATGCATATCACACCTTTTAAGCTGGCCCATTAAAGAATATTATATTACTGTACCTCCTGGGTACTGAAGTCCTAGATTTGGGATGCATGCACACAACTAGGACTGGAGGGAGAAAACACATCAAGCGGTTTGTCCTTCCACTGCTTAACTACAAAAACTTGTACCTTCAATGTGGCCCAAAGAAAATATTCAGTCCTGCATGCATCTTTATCAATATCTCTGTAAGTCTTATCCTTATGTCTGAATACGCTTTCCTTGTTTCTTACCATAATTCATCCAATGTCTGTAACCATTAGACTTTATTGGCTTCAGGGAATTTCCACCAGTGAACACCCTGTTTGCAAATCAATTCCTCTGGGTTCCCTGTTACTCAGCTTATGAAGGACTGCATGCAATAACACATTTGCACCAGTGTCTGAATTTTGCACACACAAGTGACAATGAAGAAAGCAACTCCCTGTTGGAATCAGGGCTTTGCAGCTTGTCCATTTGCATGCAGATGGCATCAGAAACCAGCTGCTGTTTTGGAAGCCCAATTATATTAATTTTCAAAGTAAAATCAACATCTGGATAGACTCTTCCTAAAGCTAGAAGCTCTATACTTGGAGTCTTGTTTTGATCCAAAGGCTGTTTGCCAGCAAGAGATTGTTCCTCAGGAAAAGAATGTTCATTAGCAAGAGACTGTGGTGTAGTAGACCCAAGGGAAGCATTCAAATCAGTATTTTTTTCATGGAAGTGGACACATCTTGTGTATTTTCAAGCAACTCTGAAGCATTTAAACAAGGGCCTGCACTTTCAGAAGATGCTTTTGTATGTTCCCCTTTAAGAACATTAATAGGACTTTGCTCAAAGACAGGAGCCCTCCTGGTTTCAACTGTTTCTTTTTCCTTTTGTGCCAAAGAAGGTCTTGCACTGTGATCCATGACACCCTGTTTTAGGAGAGAATTGCCTCCCCCCGTCAGAGCTTGGAAAAGTTACTTTTTTGAACTACAACTCCCATCAGCCCCAGCCAGCATGGCCACTGGATTGGGCTGATGGGAGTTGTAGTTCAAAAAAGTAACTTTTCCAAGCTCTGCCCCCCGTAGCTACAGAATTTGTACCAAAGACCTCTGGTTTTTGCAGGCTGGATTCATTCGAAAAACCCAAGCCTGGCTTTCTTGCCAATTTTTCCAAATTGTGCTGCATTACAAAGGAAATGCAGCCAGCCTTTAAAAAGACGTTCTCAAAAGTCATACAAAAACACACGCCGTTGTTTGCAATTCTTTTCAAGAAAGACAAACAAAAACACACCAAATTAAAAACACTACATTCATTTAACACAAAGCAATTTTTTTTTTCTCAACCGCTGCAAAATAAAAAGTCAATGGAGAAAACAACCTGAAAGAACTTCTCTGGACAAGGAGAGAGCAAAAGGGAGACCTTGAAGGTTCTCCTTTATAAAAACAAAACAAGCATTGGTAACATTTATCAATCAAGACGGACAAGTGAAATAAAGGAGATTCATAGCTTCTGCCAGGAAAGCCGAGTGGGATAAAAAAGATTAAACTTTTGATCATATAAAGGAAACCCTCTGTCCTCGGGTCAGTCAAGAACTAATTCCTGTAATTAAAACATGATTTATATGCTCAAAAACAATGCAAGAAGTTACACAATACCAGATGACAAAAAGCAGTGGCTTCATCCTTTACTGAAAGGATGAAACTGGAACTAGGACTGGAGCAGAACAAAAAGGAATATATTCCCTTTTCTTCATCCTAAAACAATCCACGAATTTGCCCAAAACATTTCTCACCCATTCTCTTTCACTGTCTACATAGCTCAAACCTTCTGTCTAAGCCCCAAACTTCCAGGACCATCTCTATACTCCCTTTCCTCAGCTCTCTTAATCACTTGCTTAAACAAACAGAGCAAATTCCTTCACATTAACTTCAAAGATTGCTAAAGGAACAGATTAGGTTACAAAAACACAAGTTCTCTTTAAGTCTTGAAAAAAACAAAGGCAGCAAGCAGAGATGTTTTAAACAGCAATAGCCAAGGGGGAACAATTCTGTTATAACATTTCCACAGAAAACCTTTATACAGACGCTTCAAAAAAAAACCTTCACACTTCACACATAAGTACTCAATTCATACACATCTTATGCTCAACCATCCTTTTTCTTTTTCTCGCAAGCGCATGACCATTTCATACAAACATTTACAACAACTTTATCTCATGTACCCAGGGTTTCCCCACTTAGGTCATTTCAAAGCTCACATAGTTTTCTTAGTTACAAAATTTAACTAAAGCCCATTTCAACATGGCGCCTGCTCTCAGTTTTTGGGTTTTTCACCTGTTTCCTCAAGAAAAATCTGATTCATCTTGTGTTCAACACTCAGAGTCAATTTGGGAGTTTCCACATTCCCCAGGATCCCCTGAGCTTTTCAGCAGGCCTCCCTCTCCACAAATACTGGCAATGCTTCTAACAGGGGAGGAGGATGAGCGTTGGTTCGTCAGAGTCTTTATGGGAGCCCTCGATTACTACTTACGTAGTGCTTGCTCTCCGTCTGCCAGCCCTGGGGTCAGGCCAAAAGTGGTCTGGAGCGCTCTTACCCCAGCTCTCCGGCACGGCCCAAGCACTCGCAAGGTTAACCAGAAGGAGGTCCACCCAGGGACGCCAAAACTGTTACACTAGAATTTCAGGTTCGTTTCCTGCTGGTTGAGAAAACCCAATCACTCAAACAACAGAGACTCAAAACATCAACCAAGGCTCTTTTATTACCTATACGTTTTGCAAAGTGGAGAGCTCACAATAGACTTATGTCAGTTCTGTGAGGTCTGAAACATTCATGATTTTACAGGCAGTTATACACTTTGGTTCCAAGAAGTTGGCAGTACGCGCAAATTCTGAAGGTGGGAGTAGTCATGCTCTGTACTTTGGCACTGTGCACAAGGCTACAAGATAAGCAAATTGCGACCTCTAAAGCGCTTATTGTATTCTTCACAGTTTTGCTGACTTCTAGCAAATGGTCACTGACCTAATGTTGCCAACTTACTTAAACTTAAAAGGTCACTTGTTAATATCCTTCTACATGTATTGTCAGCATTTCTATAGGTACAGGAAAGCTTTTAATTCAAACTTCAGTGTAACACAAGTACAGGAAGAGACCACAGGGCAGAATGAAGGAGGCCGGAGTGCCTGGAAGCAAGATAAGCAACCCCAGGACAGGGGAGAAGGAGACCAGAAGAAGAGAAGAGAGCCCCCAGTAGGGGTAAAGGAAGCCATTGGGCCTCAAGGTAAGGGAAGAGACACAAAGGTATGGGTGAAAGGAGGCAAGTGGGCCTGGAAGCAAGAGAAGAGACTTACCTGAAGGTGGGGATGAAGTAGGCTAGTAGGCCAGGAAGGAGATATGTGGGATGAATATATTGTCATTCCTACAGTGCTTTCTTTGAAATGCTACTTACCGGTGCAGAGTCCCGTCACCTCTTTTGTTGCTGCCCAAGGACACCATTTTATGCTGGCACCCATGGCACTTTTCTCAAGAGATGACTCCTGGCACCTCATTTCTTTCTCCGCTTTGACCCCACACTCGCGGAGGTCATTTGCTTCCGTGCCATTCCTTTAACCGCACACTGGGATGGGGATCTCTTCTTTTATTTCCTGGCCCACTGCCTTCTTTCACCTAAACTCTGTTGTATGTGTGTGTGTGGTTTGATGTGCTGGCCCGGCGCCTCGTTCACTGCAACTCTGGGCATGGTATCTCTCCTCTTCCTTCGAGGCCTGCTGGCCCAACCGTAAGAGTCATGCCATCCCCTAAGAGAAGAGACCTCAGGGAGTCAGGAAAGGAGGCCAGTGGAGTTGAAATTAAGAGACCAGGGGAAGAGGAGAGCAGCCAGCATGCATTAAAAGAATAGACCTCTAAGGAGGAATGGAGTAAAGGAGGCCAGACGGCCAGGAAGTAAGAGAAGAGACCTCCCCAAGGTTAGGGTAAAGAAGGCCACTGGGTCAGCAGGTAAGAGAAGAGACAGCCCCGAGGTTGGGGTAAAGAAGGCCAGTGGGTCAGAAGGTAAGAGAAGACACAGCCCCGAGGTTGGGGTAAAGGAGGCCAACGGGCCAGGAAGCAAGAGAAGAGACAGCCCTGAGAAGAGAACCGCCAGGGGATCAGATAGAAGGAGCCCAAGAATTAAGAGAAGAGACCTCCTCGAGGGTGAGGGTAAAGGAGGCCCGTTGGCCAGGAAGTAAGAGAAGGGATGACTCTTAGGGTTGGGCTGAACATGGCCAGCAGGCCTCGAAGGAAGAGGAGATACCAAATATAACACCACCCCCAGAGTTGCAACGAAGGAGGCACCGGGCCAGGGCTTAAAAAAAAAACCACACACATACACACAAGAGAGTTAAGGTGAAGGAATGCAGTGGGCCAGCAAATAAGAGATCCCCATCCCAGTGTGCGGTTTGAGGGAGCCAGCAGGCATGGAAGCAAATGACCTCCCCCTGGTCGATGGTCAGAAGGCTACTGGGTCAGGAGAAGAAAATCCATCCATTCCCTGAAAAGAGAGATCCATCCTCTTTCTGCAACAATCTCTTCTTCCTGAGCAGGTGATCCTTTCAAGCCTGCCTGCCCCTTCCTCCTCCATGCCGGATGGTCCTGACTTATGGGCCAGGGAAGGATAGCACCTCACAGAAGAGACATCACTGGTGATGTAATAATTGCCATATTGCAGTTGGCAGTCGATGAGGTCGTTTGCCCCAGTTGGGAATGTTGAAATTAATGCACAATGCATGACCTGTGTGTAAAGGCAAAGTTGAGAGAGAAGGCACTGCAGGGACTCTGACACGAAATGACCGCTCCGAAGCCCAGCCCTTTTATGTGCAGCTGAAACTCCTGTGGCTGTTCAAAGTTTCTGCGGCAACCGCACAGGAGAACACAAAGTTCTGCTCTTTGAAGGTTCCGTGTGTTATTGTGGTAACTGCACATTTCTCCCCTGGAAGTGTGCTACCTAGCAAGCCAGCCCAGATAGCACCAGATGTTTAGGTCCCCAGGTGACTGGGCATTGCCTCATCTGGTCAGATGGATAGTCTGTAGCTACATCTATTGCCCCCTCTCATGTTTACCATTTATTCATTCATTTATACCCTGCCCTTCCTCCCAGTGGGAGCCCAGTTCCTATTACACAGAATATTGTATTTCCAAAGACAATAAAGATGAATAAATTATAGAAAATCATCATGATGAGGGTGGTAGTGGTGATGATAGAATTACAGATCTATAGCGATATAAGGTTGAAACACACCCACCTCTTAAAGTCTTCCAAAAACGAAAACTGGATCAATACAAATTCCAGAAAGCCTTCATTTGGAGTATAATTTGTGGGAGCTATTTTGCATCTCCACATTTATCTGAATTCCTCCTCCCTCCTGTGTGAGAAGTCCCCTCCTCAAATGTGTCAGAAAAAGATAATGTTTTGAGAGGTTTGTCCAAAGAGGTCAGTGGGCTACAAAAGAGAACCTAATGAGAGGTTTGAGGCCATCAGTAAGCCAGGAGAAGTGTCCCCTTTGAGAAGTTTGGGTCATTCTCAGCAAGATCCATACTTCTCCTCTGAGCAACATGTGGCTGTAAGGATACTGACCATTCTCTCCCTTATAGCCCACCCCCTTAGCCTCACACCATCCACTTCCAACAGCAATGAAGGGCTATAAGAACACTGGGCTACATTGCAGGGTTGTTGTAACCCCCCTCTTTCTCAGCAGTTGAAGAGGGGGGCAGAAACCTGCCCACCAAGGACAGGAGGAGTGTGGAGGTCTCAGGGATCTTTTGCTGAAAACCCCAAAGAGCACAGAAAATGAGCGAGGTTCCACCTTCCACTGCCATGGGTTTAGCTATTTTTAATCAGACTTAGTGGCTGCAATTTCCCGGCTGCTTTTTGGTGCTTGACTGAAGATGGAAGGAGGCCTTAACACAACATGTAAAACCAGAAAGGGTTGGTTTGTTTATTAATTGAGTTTCAACCAATGAAGGGTTGAGCTGGAGTCTTGAAGTTGAGCTGAAGGTCTTAATGAGAGTCATTGTGTACGCCCCACTCTGACCAAACTCAGACCTAAACGCTAAACATAAAAGCCCCCCCCCCGATGTGCAATGTGGGGCTAAGATCACTAGACTACACGGCAGGATTTATTTTATCTAACAAGACTTATATACCAGTTAATAAAAGAATAAGTGGTTTACTTAAAACTCTTTAATATATCTGAAAAGATACCTCAAAGATTGTCTCACTCTTTAGATCTCCAAATGATCATGTTTTCCGATGGTTTAATTGTTTTATCGCTTCTGCCCTGGCTCCTGTGGGAGGAAGAGCTGCCCCGCTTGTGAGCTTCCGGCTGGGTCATCTGCTTGGCCGCTGTGAAAACAGGGTGGGTCCCCTTTGGCCTGACCCAGCAACAGCCTGGCTCTTCTGAGGTGGGATATATATTTAAGAAAGAAAGAAAGAAAGAAATATAATCAAAAGATTGATTTAAAAACAGAGACTAAAAGATATATTAAAGATAACAGACATAACTAATTTGTTTTGTTATTTTCAAATTGATTTTTAAAGTGGTGTAACCTTTTATTATGAATATTAATAATAATATTAATAATAATAACAACACAATTTTATCAGGAGGTCCGTTCTGCACAACATAGGACGCAGACCTTTAGTGTGGTGGCACCGACCCTGTGGAATTCCCTCCCCTTAAATATTAGACAGGCGCTGTGATGACTGACGTGGGTCCTCCCCCCGCCCTTCACCATCCCAGGAGCCAACTCGCCACCCTGGACAATTGATCCTGGCAAATATCCTTCCCTGCCAAGGCTGTGCACACTCACAACGGCCCTGCAGTGTACGTAGTTGCCACCACCCCTTATCTGGTTAATCACCCTGAGCCAAGGGGAAGCTCAGAGCCCCGTAACTTGCCTGGGATCCCTAGAGTCAAGAGACAAGCAGACACTCCTTGCTCTGGGGCCCTAAACAAACATCCCCATTTACACAGTAGTCCTGGTCAATGGTCAAGGTACTGGGTTAGAACCAACCCTCTCCTGAAATGAACACACACTGGTAAATAGAAGTACATTTATTAAAGAATAAGAAAGAAAGGTGCACAGTTACAGTAGCAAAATGATTTCCTAATAACCACACCCAAGAGGGCAAGGTAAAACAGAGAGAGTTCAATCACAACAGAGAAAACAACAAAGAATAACTAGCCTAATATTTACAAAAAGCCTTTCCGGTGTTTAGCCACCTCTCCTCAGAGAGATAACAGTCAGAATAGTCGATGGCAAAATGGAAGCTCACCGGACAACATCAAGTAGGTATGATGGGACCCAGAAGAGGAACAAAAATTAGAGTTTTCTGCCCATACTTATGGCAAAATCCCCCAGCCACAGGCCAGAGACAATTAACCAATGGGGCCAAACCTTACATCCTCCCTGCAGCCTGCCAGATGTCAAGTCTTCCATGGAGCCCGTCCTCTGCTGACAAGAAGGTGTTAATTCGGGCCTCTGATTACACATCTCCCTAAAACTTCCCAGACTTTAGATCTTGTTGGAGACGGGCCTCTGCTGATAAGAAGGTATTAGGTTGGGCCTCTGATTACACATCCACCCTGAAGCTGGGCAGACAACTGCCACTCATGGCCTCATTGCAAAAACCAAATGTTATCCTGTGAAGATCCCACAATTCCCTGCTACACAACCATCTTGGATGCAGGTTTTCATGACATGTTCCCCTTTTTTTAAAGACGACATTAGAGGTTCAACACCTCTTATTTCATCATTAGCTCTCAGCAGAGATGGCAGAAGAACCAGGCAAACAAACTTGACAACAAAGAAAAATCATTTACTTAATTCCTAAGCGTAACATGCTATTTCTGGCCCACTAAAAAAGGTAACTTCAACAAAAATGGAAAATCCTTACAAGAAAAAAAGGAAAAATCTCTTTAAAGGACAAGCTGAATAAAAAGGTTCCTAAACCAGTGAGGTAAATGGGCATAAAGATGAATAAAAAGGAAAAGAATGGTGAAAAAGGACACTTCCAAAAACCCAGGTCCATTTTCCTCCATAGGTCATAAAATCATCAAAATCCACATCACAAGGATCCTAAAACCAAGTTAAAATCACAAAGGCCTGTTGGCAACTGTCAGACCATCGCACCTGTTTAGACTTGCATTTTTTACATAAATCAGTCAAGGGAGTGGCAATGGTACTGAAGTGGGGGGCAAACCTCCTATAGTATCCTGCAAGCTCCCCAAAATACTGGACTCAATCTTGGCTTCCAGGGGTTTCATGTTCCCCCTCCTCAAGCGGTGTCCCAAATAAATGACTTACCCCAGTCAAAATTGACATTTTTGAGATTTGACAGTCAAACCAGAATTCAGCAGTCTTTGGAACACAGCTTCCAAGCGTTTAACATGAGATTCCAAATTGGTGTAGTGACGGGTAGAGGGAGATATGGCGTTGTGTGAGAGACATGCCAGGTGAGGGGAACTCGGCCCAGGCAATTAATGGCTGTGCCTTGTTCCGGTCTCCCCCACAACCACAGGTCTGTCGGTTGTCCTATCAGCCAGCTCTCAGATCTCCGGATGTTGCTTCTAAATGCCAGATCGGTACATAATAAGATCTCTCTCATTCATGACTTAATTGTGGATGAGGTAGCCGATCTGGCATGTATAACTGAGCAAAAAAGGAAAGGGGGTGTAAAACCCAAAATGACCAATAACGTTCTGTAAGTAGTTTATTTTCTCTTCTTAAAAATGCCCAACGCGTTTCGGCTCTATTATATATCAGCCTTCGTCAGGGGCTACAATACAAACACATATATACATTTACTGAATTAATACCTTGTTTACATTACATTCAAAATTCTTATTAAACTGTAAGAAAACACACAATTATAAAAGTTACTTACATTCCTCTTTGTCTATTTGTTTTTCTAACTGCTTATAGCATTTTCTTTTTATATATTTAGTTTTGAACTTGTTAAACCAAATGGTGTACTTTTATATGTGGAGTAGTACCCAGCTGTGATGTGTATTTCATTATCTATTCAGAAATTGCTTGTAAGGGATCCTCTAAAAATTTCATGTCACTACAAAAGAGGAAGAAAATCCATTTCTCCATTTAAACCTAAAGGAGACATAGTTTTTAAAGCCAAAATCCACCATATTTCTCTTTTTAGGAGTCTGTTGTTATCTTGTCCCCACACTTTTTCTACACCCCAAAAATGAAAATCTTTCATAGTATGTTTACATTCAAGAAAATGATCTACTAATGGTGAACCCTTTTTGTTACATCTTATATTATTTATTTATTATTTATTTATTAAATTTATATACCGCCCGACTAGCAATAGCTCTCTGGGCGGTGAACATAGAAATAATTTTAAACAGCTGCATAGGCCTGTTGGCACACAAAAAAGTCCACAAGAGATGCCTTAAAGTCAAAAGCGAGGGTCCCTGTGACTGGCACCCACGGGACTTCCTCAACATTCCAAATGTACCTAGTGACCCCAAAAGGTTGGGGACCCCTGATATAACCTATGCCCATCAACAGCTGGTTGTGATGTTTTGGGCTCCCATCATTTTGTTTGTTTCTTTAATTTATACCCTGCCCACCCACGCCCCAGAGGAGCCCAGGGAGACAAACAGGTGATAAAACACGAAAAACATCTATAAAACAAAACATCTTAAAAACATCTTTTTAAAAAAAACTTTAAAAATAGTTCCAGCACAAATGCAGACTGGAATAAAGTCTCCACTTAAAAGGTTTGTTGAAAGAGGAAGGTCTTCAGTAGGCGCCAAAAAGACAACAGAGATGGTGTTATGACAGGACCTTGAACTTCCTCATGAGCGTAGCTCACTAGAAATCCAAGTCCCCAAAAGAGAGCAGCGGGATCTTTTGCTGGAGTTACCCGCACGTCACCCCCTGAGCATGTATAATTTTACCCTTAACCGAATAACGCATACACTGAAAGTAAAATAAAGAGTGGTTTTATTAAGAGAAGGAACAAGGAAAAAATATTGCAGTATACAGTTGCAGTTAACAATGAGTTGCTTTCTAACTATTATTCATTCATTCAACAACACTGGATAGACTAAAGCAAAGAGACTAGCCCTATAAACACTTTCACATTAAGCTCACCCACACAGAAAGAAAGAAAAAAGGAAAGAAAAAGGCCCAAATAGTTGCATATACCTTTCCTGGAGAGTTGCTGCAAGCCTAAAGCTGAGAGAGAGAGACTTTCGTATCTAGCCCAATGAGCAAAAGCTCCACCCTTTGTAACCAGCGCCAGATTTGAAAGTTCTCACCCAAATCCCTCCAATTTTCATACCTCCTTCATCTTTGTCCAATCCCACTTTCCGTATGATATGTTCTGAGTACAGATTAAACAAATAGGGTGGTAAACGACCCCCCTGTCTCACACCCTTTCTGAGGGGGAGTTAATTCTGAAAGGGTAGGTGCCATAGCACCAAAGGTCAGCTTCCTACACTGTGCAAAATGGACCTCCTGATTGTATCTGCAAGAGGCCCTCACTTGCAGAACGCAATGGTCAAATGGGTACATAAGGGGTAAGATGGTCTTTCATCCCTGACCATTGGCCATGTTGACTAGAGCTGATGGGAGCTGTAGTCCTACAGCATCTGGAGGGCCACAGGCTCCCCATCCCTGCTTAGAGTTACGAAGGCCCAGGAAAAACAAAAGAAAACAGAAAAATGTGTGTTTTCCTCTTTGTTTTCAGAAAAAAGGGCAACATTAAGGAATAAAACAGGGAGGACAGTTCCCCCCCTCCCCAGTTTTTCCAGTTTTTTTCTGGGCCTTCACAAGATGGACTACCACAGGTTTTCAGCATCTTGGGAGCCTGACTTGTAAGATGGAATTTATTCCCCCAGGAAGCAGTGATGGCCACCAACTTGGTTGGCTTTAAAAGAGAATTAGACAAATACATGGAGGATAAGGCTATCGGTGGCTACTAGCTATGCTCTGACCCCATGGCTAGAGGCAGCATGCTTCTGAATACCAGTTTGCTAGAAACTACAGGAGGGGAGAGTGCTCTTGAATTCAGGTCCTGCTTGCAGGCTTCCCATGGACAACTGGTTGGCCACTGTGAGAACAGGATGTTGGGCTAGATGGGATCCAGCAGGACTCTTCCGATGATCTTAATATCAAAAACACCAGAGGAAATCCCTTATGTGTTGATCCTATTGTACATGGGCCGCGATATATAGAGCCCATATTTCACTCTGAAGAAAGGGTTTATTTCCAGCAGTAAATATGATGTTTGTGAAATGGGAAGAGGCTATTTCAGAGCTGTTACAAGACCACTGAATAATTGAATTATTACTCATTGGTGGCCAATGACATTTGTTACCTGTAAGTTTCCAGCGCCCTGAATCAAAGTAATTACACTCACAGTGTCGCAAAGGTGAAATAATGGCACGAAGCTGTTCATGATGAAAAAGGCAATTGCAAAAAAGGGTTTTGGTGGAATAATAGCGCCAAGGCAGACGCTTTCTTGCCTCCTTCCTGGTTACTTTATTATATAGCTTAAATACATCGTTCCATTTTGCTTCACTGGAGTGACAAATAAGAGCGCTGGAAAGTCCGCCTCTGGAGAAATGAGCATGCCATGCTTAATGGAAAATAATGTACAGCTCGTTGTTTATATCCCCATGTGTTGCCATATAAAAAAGAGTTGACAGATATGATTATGGGGTTTCTCTCAAAGGGGAAGTCTTAATTGTTCTTTAATAATCCTAAAGAGAACCTCTCCTTTGGTGTGCCTTTTCTATATCTTATCATGGATTCTTCTGAAAGGGATGGATGTAGATATGGGAGGATTCAGTGACGAGTATGGAGAAGGTCCATAGCTCAGTGGTAGAGCATCTGCTCTGCATGCAGAAGGTCCCAGGTTCAATCCCCAGCATCTCCAGGTAGGGCTGGAAGGGTCCCCGTCTGAAGTTCTGGAGATCTGCTGCCAGGAGTGTAGGCAATACTGAGCTGGATGGACCAATGGTCTAACTTAGTATAAGGCAGCTTCCTATGTTTGGAGAGGGGCTGCGCTTCAGTTCCAGAGACCTTGCTTTGCATATAGAAGATGAAGCTCCATGGACAACTCCTTGAAAGTCTGGACTAAAACCCAGATCAGATTCCACTACCTCACTGACATGTAGCCAACAGCCACTACTGATGGGGGCACCCCTTTTCTCTCTCTTCCCTACACCCCTGCTCCGTTCCTGGGAAGAAACCACTCTGGGAAGTGTAGTTCTGTGAGGTGGGTAGGGATCTCCTAACAACTCTCAGCATCCTTAACAATGTACCATTCCCAGGATTCTTTGCAGGAAGCCATGCCTGTTTAAAGTGGTATCACTGTACTGTGTGGATGTAGCTGAGTACTGTATGAAAGCACTGGTGCAGTTAGGTCATTTTAGACTCTGGATGTAATTGTCTTATTTTCCTGCCCCCTACCTGTACTTGGTACTGTGAATTATTTATTATTTATTTATTTCATTTATACCCTGCCTTTCATTCCATGATAGAAACCCAAGATGGCTTACTTATGGTTCCCAGGTGGTCTCCCATCCAGGCACTGACCAGAACTGACCCTGCTTAGCTTCAGCAGGGTGCTGGCCTCATGTGCCTTCAGACCATAGCCTGGGACTTACTGAACTTACTTCAAAATGTGGTGAGCCTGGCTGCACTTGGGGTGTTCCTTCTGTTCCTTCTGCTGAGTGGACCCCTTGACTTCTGCCCCAAAGTGGCACTGCTGCCTGAAATGATTGTAGTTCATGTTTTGCATAAAACTGTTGTCTGTTATCAATATTTTTTGATTTAAAAAAATCAATATTCACATGCCTACCTAAAAACAAATTCAGAATGATGAACTGTCCGTCATCAAAATGCATACAAAATCAGACATTTCATAGGCCTAAAATGCGTCCAAACATATATTAAATAAATCAGAATTGCATAGGAATATAGTTGCAATGAAGAACACCATATAGATAGACAGATTGATATTTTTTCCTATGATGATAACTCTATTTCCCAGACAGCCTAAAAACACAATTTTGCAAATTGTCATCCTGGATCTAATTTACGATGAGATAGGTTTTGCCATGGAGGATGTAAAGAATAAACTTTCTTTTGTGCCAACATTAATCCCTTCATTATATTACACTGTTTTGTTGCTTGTTCCCTGGGGAATTGCTTCACATATATAATAGATATAGATAGATAGATAGATAGATAGATAGATAGATAGATAGATAGATAGATAGATAGATAGATAGATAGATAGATATAAAACAAGAAAAGAATAAATCTCTCTGATTTGAAATCCTCTGGTAATTGCAAAGGGCAAGTTCTGCCTGTTCCAGTTGCAGTCTGTCACTGAGTTAAAGTTACCTGCACATTTTAATGAGGCTGCAGATGACCTGGAGAAAAGGAACTGCTCTTCAGAACTTGTGGAGGCTTGGTTTAAAAAGAAAGCCACTTAGACAGAGATACATGAAGGCATCCCATGGAATACTGGCACCATCCTATATTCTAATTCTGGTTCAGTTCTCTGAATGCTGGTAGTTATATAGCCAAATTGGCAAGAGCCGTGCACAATTGGGAGGCATCAGCAGACTTGCAGAAGTATCTAAAAGTCTTTAGAATTGGGTGTGGAAAAGAACTGGGTGTGACCCCCCCCAAAAGCAACCTAATGAGACCTGAGTGTGCTCTCAACTAGGGATGGAAAGATTTGTCAATTTCCATTCTGTCAATTTCTCATTTTTCCAATCTTACATACAGCTCTCCCCATTTCTGCAGCAATTTCCATTTGTTTGTTTAAAAAAATCCTCATGAAAATTCTTCAGCATTTGAGTGCAAACCTCTCCTAATAAACACATTTCTGTACGCGGCTTTGATTAACATATGTATTTTCCCAAGCAACGTCTCCTAATATAATGCGTTTGTGTATGTTATTTTCAATCATATTTTCATTTTTATGCACACTTTTCCCTGATATATCCATTTTTTAAAAATTGGTTGGTTGGAGAACTGCATTGCAAAATTCAGATAAGTGCAAATTTCAAAGGATGGCTGTGTTTGTGTTCTCATTTTGTTTCAGAAAGGGTGCATTTGATTGATTTGGCTTTAAATGTGAACTGAACCAAATTTCTCACCCATGTCTACTGCCAAGAGTCTCCAGCAAATATTCTGCCCACCCCACCCCCCATTAGCATCTCCCTACAAGCATTGGACACTCAGTACCTGAAGGAAGGCCCCATCCCATATGTAACTACCTGCACTTAAGATTGTCAATAGAGGCCTTTCTCTGAAAGCTCCTCCCCTGGCAAACTGACCTGTGGAAAGCGGCTAAAAGGGGGGAGAGTTAGTGTTTCTGGTAGTCTCCCCCCCCCCCAGTTGTGAACAACTCTCCCTACTTACACTAATGTCTTTTTGGTGCCAAACAAAGATATATTGTTCACCCAGGCCTTTTAACATCATTGAACATGTTTGATCTCTTTTAGAGCAGGGGTTCCAAATAGGGTTCCCAGGTTCAGGGCCTGAGACTGATCCTGTATCTTTAGGAGAAGAGAAAGTCAGCCAAGTGCAGGTGTTCTTGCAACACTGTAATGGGAAAAGCCACAAGGTGAAATTCTCCCTTCTCCCTGCACAACTTTTAAAGATACAGGAAACCTCTTGGAGGCTGGGCCTGGCAACCAAGAGGTATTCTGTATCTTTAAAACTTGTGCAGGGGGAAGGGAGAATTCCACCTTGTGGTTTTTCTCATTACAGTGTAGCAAGAACACCTGCACTTGGCTGACTTTCTCTTCTCCTAAAGATACAGGATCAGTCTCAGGCCATGAACCTGGCAACCCTACTCCCAAATGGTATTGAACTCTGGGGCTCATTTGGAAATCTAGGAAATTGCCATGGGCACCACAAAATACCCATTTGGCAGTAGAAAAACTGGTGATGCTCTGCTCCCCCCCCAAAAAAAAATACAAGGTACCCATTCCCTGCCCGGACACTGTGCTCTACATCGAAGGCCCTCCTCCGAGTCCCAACTCATAGAGAGGCTCGGAGGGTGGTGACAAGAACTAGGGCCTTCTCAGTGGTGGCCCCCGAACTCTGGAACAGTCTCCCCATTTAGGTGCGTATGGCGCCGACGCTGCTGTCTTTTCGGTGCCAGCTTAAGACCTGCCTCTTTTCTATGGCTTTTTAATTTAATTTTTTTTAAAAAAATTATGTAATCTGATTTCTGCACTTTATACGTTTTTGTAATATTTATTATGCAATTTTATGAGATGTATTTTGTATTTCCTGTTGTACACCGCCCAGAGAGTGTCAGGCCCAGGATGTGACTCAGGAACCAGACCAACGGCTGTAGTTAATTCGTGTTTTATTAGGGCAATGTCCAAACAAAGACTGTGTTTTCTCATGAAGCAATACAGGAATACAGGTCCTGCGGCATTGGGAGAAAGTTGACAGAGCAAGGGACTTCTTCCCGCCTGTTCTTTAAGAAGGGGCCAAACGGGCGCTCAATCTTTCGCTCCTCCTTAACTGCCCCTCAGGTACTGCCCGCCTTCCCCCCCTTCTCTCCTGTCTTTTCAGCTGTCTGCATGTGCGCGGTGAGGGGGGAAGCATCACCCCCTCCTCTTCTGAAGTTTCCGATTCCAGGATGGGGGATAGGGGAGGGGCTGATGGTAAACTGCCTCCCCGCTTTTCGGCTGTGAGCAGCCGTCCCTCTTTCCCCTCTTGCTCTGAGCCTGAAAGAGGGGGAGGCGTGAGAATGTCCAGGGAGGGCTCAGGCTCCCCGTTGCTAAGCGACCTTATCACTGGCAGTTCCTCTGTTTCGTCTTCGCTCCAAAGGGGGGAAGTTCCTCCCCCTTCCCTCTGCCATCCATCCGAATACTCTTCTCCCAACTCTCCGGGATCCAGCTCCCCGGGATTGGGACCCCAGCTCTGCCTTCCGACAGAGAGCTATGCTAGTGGGGCGGTATATAAATCTAATAAATAAATAAATAAATAAAATAAGACATGGACAAAAAAAAGTAAGTACACACAATAGCAGACAATCCCCTCCCAACCACACAACCACAACCCTCCCAACCCTCAGTTTTAAGAAAATAATTTGGGAAAGGTAGAAAGCCTTGGCAGGCACCGAGGAAGTATCTGAGGGTGCCATTATGCCCACTAGTACCATACTGGGAACCCCAGATTTAGATATTATTTTTAATATTACACCTGCAAATAAATATCTTAAAGCCATATATAAATATTATTAATATTAATAGTTAGTATTAGTGCCAATAATTGGTATTAGGGAAGTGGGAGGCTGTGTTATGCTAAGCCAAACCATTGGTCCATCTAGCTCAGTATTGTCTACACTTGGCTGGCAGCAAGTCTCCAAGGTTTTACATGGGGGACATTTAACAGCCCATCCCCAGTTCCCAGTTGCCATCCCCGGAATTGAATTTGGAACCTTCTGCATCCTAAGCAGATGTTCTCCCTTTGAGCTGCAGCCCTTCCCTGAAGTACAAATAGTATTTCCTGGTGGTTGGTTGGTTTTCATTTTCTTGAGAAGCTGCCAGCTCTTCTCATGAGTTACACAGTTTGTACGAGATAGGCATCAGGGTTGTCTGTTTCTGCTGGTTTCCTATTTTCCCGGGCTGAACTAGAACCATATTATCGATACGTTTTGAATCTTGTTTTTTATCAACTTTTTGCGCGTCGGCCAGAGAATTTACATTATGAGCCAATGGACAGATATAAAGAACAACTACGTAACAGAAGCAAAGACATTGTCATGTACGATCCCTTCCAAAGACACTAATAAAACAATAGATTAGGTGTGTGTTTTGGTTTTGAATAGTTCAAGATGTTTACTTTAGCTTTCGCTGTAGATGGCAAATGCATATGGAATACTTCCTGAGCTGTGTTCAGGCGCTTACCTGGTGACAGGAAGGGTAAATGCATGGATGGGGGCAGATGTGCACAAGGAAGCCTCACCCTCACTGTCCCCAAGCACTTCTGCTCTTCAGATCTTTGGCCAATTACTGCAAAAGTCTGAAAGGTTTTTAAAGCTTAAAAACTCCCTTTAGTCCATGTCACCAATCACACAAAGATCTAAAGAGCAACTGGCAGGCCTCCAGGAATATTGGGAGCCTAGATTGTGTGCATGCCCCTAACCCCATTCCCAGTTTAACCATTCACATGTACAGGCAGAAGCCCAAATGCAATTCTGGAAGAAAAGTGGCTTATTGTGGTGCCACCTGCTGCCTAAGTGGAAGCCATGTCATGAGCCCTCACTGCCAGCATTTACGTCTGAATCAGGAACAAGGTGCAATAGTGGCAAGGGCTTATGGCAGGGGTACAGACAATGAGCTTGTGACAAGCTAGGTCTAAACTCCAAAAGGCTCAACTGGAGCTCAAGGAGGTCAAAAGGCAAACAGTGGCATTTTGAGCCCCTATTTTCCAAGTCCCTTTCTATCGCATGTCACGCCATCGCTTGCCATGCCATCGCTTGCCCTGACTGACTGATCCTTTCCATAGAGGCAGAATATTCAGACATCTGTCTGATCAAAGTCTATGGCAATGTAAATCCAGGCTATCAGACTAGAAAAGAACAGTGCCTGCTGTATAAGAAATGGTCGTGATTTCAATTAAGGGGAGCTGTGCCTTCAAAATCCCTTTGCAAATTAGACACACTTGGAACCAAAAAGGGACCCTGGAGTGAATTCATTATTCACATGGCAGAGAGACTTGGTTCATCCAAGAGGATAGTAAGAATTCCTCAGCTAATCAAATTTTGTATGAAGTGTTCTTTCAGTTCAACTAATACACCAGTTTATGCTGCTGGAAATGGCCAAGGGGATTCAGGGGTGTGGGTGGCAATTCACAGCCTAATGACAGGAAATGAATTGATTTCCTTCAAATGTAATATGAAAACAAACAATCTCACAGTATGTTTCTTGCTATGGGAAGAATTCCCATATGTTTAGTGATTCAAATGGGTGACAGCATATTATTCCCTTTAATCACTCCACATGGCTGAAATCCGGAAATGTCTTTTGTCGATCATTCATTGAGTGGGTGGGAACAAAATAAAACCTTACTGAAAGATTAGGGGTTTGAGAAAGACATTTCTCTGAAATGTTTAAGAGGAGGCTGCCGTTTAACAATTCTCCTTGATCTCTCAGCGGCGTTTGATACCATCGACCATGGTATCCTTCTGGGGAGACTCGCGGAGTTGGGAGTTGGAGGCACTGCCTGGCAGTGGTTCCGCTACTACTTGGCGGATCGTCGCCAGAAGGTAGTACTTGGGGAACATTGCTCGACACCTTGGACTCTCCATTGTGGAGTCCCTCAGGGGTCGGTTTTGTCCCCCATGCTTTTTAACATCTACATGCAGCCTCTGGGTGCCGTCATCAGGAGTTTTGGAGTGCGTTGCCACCAGTACGCTGATGACACGCAGCTCTATTTCTCCTTTTCATCTTCTACAGGTGAGTCTGTGGATGTGCTGAATCACTGCCTGACCGCGATAATGGACTGGATGAGAGCTAATAAACTGAGACTCAATCCAGACAAGACTGAGACACTGTTGGTGAATGCCTTCCCTGCCCAGATGGTGGATGTTTACCCTGTTTTAGATGGGGTTACACTCCCCTTGAAGGAACAGGTTCGTAGTCTTGGGGTTCTTTTCGATCTTTCTTGTCTCTTGAGGCGCAAGTGGCCTCGGTGGCAAGGAATGCATTCTACCACCTTCGGTTGGTAGCCCAGCTACGCCCTTATCTGGACAGGGATGACCTCGCCTCAGTTGTTCATGCTCTGGTAACTTCTAGGTTGGATTACTGTAATGCGCTCTACGTAGGGCTGCCCTTGAAGACAGTTCTGAAGCTTCAGCTAGTGCAAAACGCAGCAGCCAGACTGCTGACGAGGACCAGCCGGTCAGCGCATATAACACCTGTTCTGGCCCATTTGCACTGGCTACCCATTTGTTTCCGAGCCAGATTCAAGGTGCTGGTTTTGACCTATAAAGCCTTACACGGCGTGGGACCGCAGTATCTTGTGGAACGCCTCTCCCGCTATGAACCGACCCGGTCACTTCGCTCAGCATCTAAGGCCCTCCTCCGGGTACCAACCCATCAGGAAGCCCGGAGGACAGTTACTCGATCTAGGGCCTTTTCTGTAGTGGCCCCCGAACTGTGGAACAGCCTCCCCAAAGAAGTACGCCTGGCGCCGACGCTTCTATCTTTTCGGCACCAGGTTAAGACCTGGCTATGCTCCCAGGCATTTTAAGCGTTTAATGTTATAATTTTCAATATTTTTTTGTTTGCTGTTTATGTTTACTGTTGGTAGGTTGATTTTATTGTTATATTCTGTATTTTAATCTTTTGTACAGAGAGCCACTCGCTATGGGCGGTTTAAAAATGAAATAAATAAATAAATGAATAAACAAGCAGAATCTTTCGAGGTGGCCAAGGATTTGCCAATTCCCCCCCTTGATTTTAAAACTTAAAAAAAAAAAATATCTGTGGAAGGGTCTTTCCATACCTACCAGCCGGTCACATGTCCTGGAATGCCTTGGAAGCCATGGCATATTCTCGCCAATAGAATGTAAGAACCCTATTGGAGGAGACCAAAGGTTCTCACAGTGGCTAACTAGATGCCCCAATGGGAAGTCCACAGGCAGGACCTGAGAGGACAGGCCTTTCCCCTCCTGCCGTTTCCAGTAATTGGTATCCTGCCTCTGACACTGGAGGAGGAGCATAGCCATTAAGGCATTCCGCGGAAGTGGAATGGCAAGTGGGAAACAGCGTGATGCTCTCTCTGCAGCTTCCCATCACCCCCGGTTCCTGACAAGACCCAGGAATGTAAGTGGCAGGCATCTCCTGAAAGTTTTTGAGAAATCTCCCCCCCAAAATGAATGGAAAATCAGGTCCACGTTCTCCAGGGGAAGAATATTTTCATGAAATTGGGTGGGGTGGGGATTTCTGCCCAGTCTTAAACAGAGCCAATTTCCCTAAAGTATCTTCACCATGATCAAACTGGGGCTATTATTTATTTATTTATTTATTATTTAATTTGTATCCCGCCCTTCCTCCCAGCAGGAACCCAGGGAGGCAAACAAAGTGCTAAAAACACTTTAAATTATCATAAAAACAGCTCTTAAAATACATTAAAACAAAACAGTGTTAAAAACATTTTAAAAAAAACTTTTTAAAAGGGTTCAAAACATTATTTAAAAACATATTAAGCAATTCTAACACAGACGTAGACTGGGATCTGGTCGTCATACTTTGGACACATCATGAGAAGACCTGATTCACTAGGAAAGACAATAATGCTGGGAAAAGCAGAAGGGAGTAGAAAAAGAGGAAGGCCAAACAAGAGATGGATTGATTCCATAAAGGAAGCCACAGAGCTGGACTTACAAGATCTGAACAGGGTGGTTTATCACAGATGCTATTGAAGGTTGCTGATTCATAGGGTCACCATAAGTTGTAATCGACTTGAAGGCATATAACAACAAATAATTGGGTGGATGTAGTCAGGTTGGTTTGGTGCAGGTGATTGTGGTAAGATTTTAGAATGATCATCAAAAACCTGTGTGCCACCCAGCAGGGTTACCTGTACCTGAGTTTCAGATTTTACAGAAATTCTGGTACCTGGATGGACTCAATGGAAAGAAACTGAAACAGGTAAGATACAAATGTATAGTGCATCTGGAATACTGGGTACTGTACAGTTCTGGTCACTGTATCTCAAAAAGGATATTGTAGAGCTGACAAAGTTTTAAAAAGGAGCAATCAATATGATCAAGGGGATGGAGCGACTCCCCTATGAGGAAAGGTTGCAGCATTTGAGGTGTTTTAGTTTAGAGAAATGGTGAGTCAGAGGTGACATGATAGAAGTGTATAAAATTATGCACAGTATGGAGAAAGTAGATAGACAAATGTTTTTCTGCCTTTCTCATAACATTAGAACTCGTGGACATCCAATGAAACTGAATGCTGGAAGATTCAGGACAGATACAAGAAAGTGCTTTTTCATGCGGGGCAAAGTTAAACTACAGAACTGGCTCCCACAAGAGGAGTGATGGCCACCAATTTGCCACCAACCCATGGGCAACTGGTTGGCCACTCTGAGAACTGGATGCTGGACTAGATGGGCCCTTGGCCTGATGCAGCAGGCTCTTCTTACGTTCTTCCTTAAGGTTGCAAATCATGGTGGACTCCAACACAGGGATGGTCAGGCCATCTGCCATCAGCAGCAGCATCTTATCTGGAAAGAGCTTCATTTTATTGGCCCTAATCACTACCTCCAGGACATTTTCAGCAACTGTTGTGGGGTCACAGGAAAAGGAGAAATATAATTAGACTTAATTAGTATACTGATGACACCTCACTCTACCCAGGGGCTGAATGTGGCCCTCCAGGCTTCTCTAGCTGGTCCTTGAAACTCTCCCCAGACCACGCACCCTCTCCCCTCACTATACCCCTCAATGGTCTTGTTTTGCACCCCAAGCATTTTTGTCTGGCTGGAATGTGCCCTTGAACTCTGATCATTCCTCTTGCTTGCCTGAATGTTAAACAGCAGGGTCAACTCCCACTAAGCAGAGCAAGCATCACCTTCTGAACCCTCCTTGATAGTGGAAGGGAGTGGCAATGGCCCATTCCCAACTCTGCCAGGCATTGTCAAAGGAAACCATGGCTGATGATACAGAATGCTACCAGGTGATTTAGAAGAATCAACAAGGCCACATTCACTTTGTCTATCCCTTAGCAATGGTTGCCGACCTGTCCTACCAAGGCATTTTCCACTTCATTCTTGGCCCTGGTGCCGAATCATCTTCATCCCAATGTGTTTGCTGCTCAATGGCCACCCCACATTCTTTTATCTTGCCCACATGTGGCAGATTTAAGGTTGGCTTATAATTCTCTGGATCTAATGGATCTAGGAAAGACTTCTTTAACAGTGGCCTCACCACTACGTCTTTTAGAAGACCAAGGAACATACCCTCTCCCAAATAGGAGTTTCCTTGATGGAAGTGACCAGTTCCTTCTTGCAGGCATTAAACAATGAGGCAAGGGCCTGTTGCGCTGCTATAGTGCGTGTGGTCCAATACAACACCAAAAGCAGGTTCGGTATAGGAAAAGATCCAGTCACAGGCAATGGTTTCGTTAAGAGTCCTTTTACTGAGACATTCAGAATTACAATCAGCTTCTTCCACATCACGCTACACCCCCACACCACTTTCGGTTTCTCTCAAGCCTTAAGTAGGTAAGAGTGCCCTTGTATTGGCACAGCTGCTACAGACGGCCTTGGTATTTTCCCTAGCCAGATTAACCCCATAAGAGCAGGTTTTTCAGTTGCTTTCCTCTCTGTGAGGAACACACACATAACCTGAGACCCCAACAGCCCCCACCTGTTTCTCACAGAAATTCCAATGCCCTCTTATCTATTACATGCACTTGCTTTAACATTTGGTTACAGTTGACAGCACCTTATACATTTCAGCTTTGCTTTACACGTTAACATTTTCCGGATTCCAGGCTTTCTTTATTCACTACATCTGTTACATTTCATAAATAGATCAATCAACATTCCTTTCCCACGTTTCATCATCGCATTTAGGTTTCACACATGTTAAATACGTTTCTGCATCCATGTTTTGTTTAGTGTATGCCCCCTGGTCTGTGATAAGACCAATTGTGAATCTTTCAGGCGGCTTCCCTTTGTTCTCTCTCTCTGAGCGTCTTAAGGAAACTTGGGACTTCGTTTCCCTTGTGCCATCGTTGCCTGCACTAGTTCCTGGTAACTCCCTCTCATGTAATGACACATCATCAGCTTTTCTTTTCTTAATGTTATGTTTCCCCCAAATGAGCTCATTTAACGCTTCCTTTAATGGCATTTGCAGTACTTCTTCCTTTGCGCTAGGACCTGGCTGTATGTCCTCCTTTTACTGCATGTGTATCGTGTGACCCATTTAGGTTTATGGTCTGACTTTGCTTCCATTCCTGATCTGAAACTTTGATGCTTCGACTAAGAACTACTTGTTGCAGCTCAGGAACCCAGACCCTGTAATAAGCGTTCTGAAAGCCCAGCACATGTCCCTCTTGGGCTCTTGGTGCTAACTTACCATGCCTTTTACTCTTGGGCACGTGAACCCAACATTTAGCCCCAAAACGCTCAATGTGCCTTATCCGTGGTTTCTTCCCTGTCAGTTTTTCATAGGGAGACATTCCAAGACTCCTGTGTAACAACCTATTCTGGATATAAACAGCATATAGGATACACTCTCCCCAAAATGTGTTGGCTAGGTTTGAATCTCCCAACATGGCTCTCATGGACTCCTGAAGAGACCTATTTTTTCTCTCCGCAACCCCATTTGAAAACGGAGAAAACGGGGCAGTGAATTTTTGGGCTATCCCCTTTCTTTCCATGAAGTCCTGCAAAGCTTGGCTCGTGAATTCGCCCCCCTGATCTGAGCGTATGCGTTTTATCGTGACCCCATGTTGTGTTTCCACTCTCTTTATGAACAAGCGTAATTTCGTATCTGCCTCATCTTTTCTCTTCAGCAAGTACACATGACAATACCTTGTGAAATCATCTACCGCAACCATGAAATACTTAGCACCCCCCTTTGAACACTGCAATGGTCCAGATAAGTCGACATGTATCATCTGATATGGTGCAGTGGTTGTGCATTCTGTCTTTTGATTTATGGGTGCCACTGTGGATTTAGCCCTGTAACACGCATCACATTCATATACTTGCTCACACCCCTGTAATTTCATGTCCTCACTATGAGTAAGGGTTTTCTTAATTGTGTCATAATGAGCATGACCCAATCTTCTGTGCCACTGATGTACACAGTTTTCGTGCAAATGTCTATTGGCACTTAATACAGCACATTCCGGCTCAGCGTGAGTGCTTTGCAATGTGAACAGTGACTCTTACAGACACCCCTGCATGCATATCTCATTGCCTCGTTTAACAACACATCTCCCTTGCTCAAACGTTACAGAATAACCTATATCTGTTAGTTTCTTTACAGACAAAATATTACTTGCCAATTGCGGGACTAACAATACATCTGTCAAAATAGTCTGGAGCTTACTCAGTTTCAAAGTTCCACGCGCCAGGACGTCATGTTTGGATCCGTCAGCCAATAAAACAGTTTCCTGCACTGGTTTCGATGAGTGAAATAGGCTTGCATCTTTTATGAGGCAATGAGACACACCACTATCAATTACCCATTGAGAGTTAATTGTTTTATGCTTCTGGGCACTAACAAAGTTCACGCTAGAGTGCTTCCAGCCTCTGTCTCTTTGCTTGGCTGCACAGTTCCGCTGTATATGTCCCCTTGCTCCACAAAAATAACAGGATTTTAGTCCATGCTGCTCTTTGAAGGTAGACTGCTTAGTTTTGACTGCTTCTTTCGGCTCAGTCCTCCTAGCCTCCTGTCTTCTTTGCCATTCTTGATTGAGTTTCTCTTCTACAAAATCCAGACTCAATCCTCCGTCAGGCATCGCCTCCATAGACGTCACGAAATTGTTCCATTTCTCGTCAAGGGAAGACAAAATGATGTACACCTTTTGTCGATTGCTATGCTCGACCCCTCTGTCCTCCAACTCTGCAAACAGACGTCGAAATTCCATTAAGTGCTCAATCATGGTGCTCTCCTCAGTTAGACGCATCTGATATAACCTTCTCGCCAAACAAAGTTTGCTCCCTGTGGTCTGTTGCACGTGTACAGTATTCAAAACAGTCCACATACATTTTGCTGTGGGTTCATCTCTCACATATAGCAGTTGAGAGTCGGACAGTGCTAATGTGATAAAAGCCTTCACCTTTTCATCCTTACGTGTCCATGCCGCTTGAGGGGCCACCGGTGGGGTGGTGTCAATGACTTCAAACAGATCCTCTTTGATCAGAAAAGCCCTCATCCGTAGCTTCCAGCTGGCATAATTTGTTTCAGTGAGCCGTTCCATAGGCATTCCAGCAGACATATTTATTGCCATTCTCAGCGCTCTGCTTTCCACTCACCTCTTTCTCACACGGCCTCCGACCAAGCTCGCGTCTCAGCTCCGAGGTTTCGGACCAGAACCGGCTCTAGCGCTGTATAGCGGACCAGAATCCTGGGCCCATAACCCTTGTTGCGCTGCTATAGTGCGTGTGGTCCAATACAACACGAAAAGCAGGTTCGGTATAGGAAAAGATCCAGTCACAGGCAATGGTTTCGTTAAGAGTCCTTTTACTGAGACATTCAGAATTACAATCAGCTTCTTCCACATCACGCTACACCCCCACACCACTTTCGGTTTCTCTCAAGCCTTAAGTAGATAAGAGTGCCCTTGTATTGGCACAGCTGCCACAGACGGCCTTGGTATTCTCCCTAGCCAGATTAACCCCATAAGAGCAGGTTTTTCAGTTGCTTTCCTCTCTGTGAGGATCACACACATAGCCTGAGACCCCAACAGGGCCTATGATAGAGAAGACACCAAACAGCATATTGCTTCAGCTAATAAGAAAGCCAGTGTGGTGTAGTGGTTAAGGTGTTGGACTACTACCTGGGAGACCAGGTTTCAAATCCCCACACAGCCATGAAGCTCACTGGGTGACCTTGGGCCAGTCACTGCCTCTCAGTCTCAGCCTCAGAGGAAGGCAATGGTAAAACCCCTGTTGCGCTGCAGCCAACTCAGAAGGGACAGGAAGGGGGGAGGCATGAGTTTCAGGCACCTCCGCAGCCAGAAGAAGCACAGTTGGGGATTGTTGTGTCTGAGCAGGATCGTGCAGGAGGGGGGCAGCCTGTTCTCCAGCTAGTTCCCACGAGTAACACCCTTTCCAAGGAGCCGAGCGCACCGCCCCCAGTTGATGCAGAGGACTTGTGGGGGGAAGCTTCAGAGTCAGTGCCAGCTCCTCCTTTACCAAGCAGTTCCCAGGAGGATTCCAGTGTGGCACCGCCCCCTGACCTCAAGCCCGTTGCTCGGGAGCAGGTGTCTTCAGATGAGCTGTTGGATGCGCGTCCCCTGTCTCCTCGTTCCCATCATCATGAGAAACGGACAGGGCAAAGACAGGAATTATGAAGGAGTCAGAGATTACGTTCGAAAACATTTCCTATATAAGCCTGCAGCTCCCAGTGGGGGGTCGTTGAGTCAACTTCCTTCACATGCTGCAGAGCATGTCTAGAGTATAGTTAGGGAGTCTAGTGAGTTAGCGTAGGGTTTCCTATGAACCGCAATGCCTTTGATGTATCCATTACTCTAATAAAACAAGATTTACTTGCACACACACTCCAGCCTCATTCTTTCGGCTCTGGACGGGACACCCCCTCTGAATACCCCTTACCATGAAAACCCTATTCATAGTGTCGCCATAAGTCAGAATCAACTTGGAAGACAGTTCATTTCCATTTTTCAATCTTAATTTACACAGATGTATGGTGACAAGGAGGGTTAGCCAACATTGTGGTTGGACCAACTCCCCATCAGCCGCAGCCAGCATAGCCAATGGTTAAGGATGGCGGAAGCTGTAGTTCAGGGGTGGCGAACCTTTGGCACTCCAGATGTTGCTGAACCACAACTCCCATCATCCTTGCCCATGGGCCATGCTTGCTGGGGATCATGGGAATTGTAGTTCAGCAACATCTGGAGTGCCAAAGGTTTGCCACTCCTGCTGTAGTCCAATAACATCTAGAGGACATCACATTGAGTATTTCTGCAGTACGTTATCCCAGATGCAGGCCATATAGGGCTTATTTATTTATTGCAATCATATCCCAACTTGGCTCTAACGCACTCATATGTGGTTCCCCCTCCTCAAATTTTATCCTCACGACAACACTGTAAGGTAGGTTTGGGTTTGGCTGAGAGACAGTGACTGGCTCAAGGTCACCCACTTGAGCTTCATGGCTGAGTGGGGATTTGAACCCTGGTCTCCCAGGCCCTAGTTCAGCACTTTAACCATTAACACCACACTGGCTCGCAGTATCACGTGTGAAAGCCCCCCTCTCATCCAGCTCCCTTCTGCAGGCTTCAAAGCAGAGGTAAGCAGCCTGTGGCTCCCCAGAAGTTGTTGGGTTCCAGCTCCCATCAGCCCCAGGCCACATGGCCAATGGTCACAGATGATGGGAGTTGTAGTCCAGCAGCATCTGGAGGGCCACTGGTTTCCCCTCCCTGCTTTAAAGGAAGAAGCGGGCAAGTTTGCTAATAAAGGTGACAGTACAGCTAATTACTTGGTGGGTTGCATTGGCCACTGCAAATAAAAACTGGAAAAACTGAAGGACGTACGCCAAGGAATATTTCCCCTTTGGGCTTGATGATAAGAAACCAACGTGGACCGCCACCATCCAAGCGACGAGAAAGGAGAGATTGCTTAAGGTGCAGAAAGCAATTTACAGCTTGACATCTGCATTCTGTTTCTTTCTTATTTTCCTTTAAAGGCTCTGACAGCTGAGAAATACCTAAGAAAAGGCAAGTATTGTGCTTTATTTAGATATGTACCGCACAGGCTGTTCCGAATGTATGAGCCAATTATACGAGAACACCTGGAGCAGGTTATATGAAGAGCTGCTTAGGTAAATATCCAGCTAGGGTATATTGCACAAGGCGATGGCAAAGTATTAAATAAGGATCACGGGGGATTGGCTGTGTGCCATCTCTTGCCATTTCAGCTCATGGATTCCCCCCCCATCTGTAACAATGCAGCTCAAGCACAAAGGCTTTTTCTTTTTTTCTTTCTATCTTTCTTTTTTGCTGACAATTTAATAAATGCCAGCAGAAGTAGCAAAGGCAACACTGATCCAGACAAGACAGTCTCTGTGTTGCAGCGATAAACACAAGACCAGCTAAGTTTGTCGGGTCCTCAGACAGGCGAGCATCTTAAAAAAGATACAAGAAGAATTTTAGCACACAAAGAAAGAGGAAGAAAAAGAAAAAGAGAGAGTTTTTAATATAGCAAATAAGACAGTGTGGTCTCCTAGTCCTACCTAGGGACAGAGTTGTAGTCATCCAGGGTCTCAGGAGGTCTTAGACCCCTTACTTTTTTGGGAGCCAGGTCCCAGCAGGGTCCCTAAGTCTCCAGCATCCTACAAGCCACTCACCGTCAAAGGGGCGTCTGTTAGCCACTGAGAATCTTCCAACATGCTTCCCTATCCTTTCCTGGTGATTGGAGCCAATCAGAATGAAAGGAGGTGTGTCAGCCACTGAGAAAACTCTTCTCAGTAGTGAACACTCTCCCCTTTCATGCTGTTTGGCTCCTAGGGATTCTGTTGTTGTGGGAGAAGGCACACGTAGGAAGGACTGGGGAGAGTGGAGATGACAATGGAGAGAAAGCGAGTGAGGGGGCGTGGCTATGAGAGGGTGTGGCATGACTATTATGAAGGGACCCTGTACTTCTGAATTTGCCACTACACTACTGCCTAGGGATGGGGTGAGAAATTTGATTCAATTTGCATTTAATGCCAAATCTATTAAATTTGCACTTTCCAAAGCAATATGAGACCTGATACATCATCACCCTTCTAAATTTAAACATATCCGAATTTTACAGTGCAATTCTCCAACCAATGTTTTCCAAAATGCCTATATTAAGGGAGGCAAGAATGGCCCCCTCTTTACTGTCCTTTCGTCGACAGGCAAAGATTTATTTATTCCGGCAGGCTTTTGGAGTAGAAGTTGTTTAGGACAGGACTTCTAGAGGTATCCCGTAATGTTTTACGGTTTGATTACATTATTCTTAAATTGGTTTTAGGTATTTTTAGGTGATGTTTAATTGTTTTAATGCTGTAATGAGTTTAATTCTATTTTAAATGTAGATTTTTATATGTCCAAATTATATGTACCCATTTTTAGTTGTAAGCCACCCTGAGTTCCAGTTTTGGAAAAAGGGCGGGGTATAAATAAAGATAATAATAATTAATAATAATAATTTATTAGGAGAAATTCGTACTAAAATGCTGAAGAATTTCCTTTTTTTTAACATTAATTTTTATTCAAATTTTCAAAAACAAAACAAAACAAAAAGCAAAAGAACAAATTAATAACTAATACAATAAAAACTATTGACTTCCGATTTATCATAGATCAGCTATAAGTCTATAATATATAACAAACCTGTCTCTTAATAGATTATAAAATCACCTTCCTCCAGTGGTTATCTTAATTGGTATCAAATCACATTAACATCATATCATTTTATTCTTTCAACAAAAAGTCAAAGAGAAGCTTCCAATCCTTGAGATATATATTCATCAATTTTTCTCCAAATAGGCATGTCAATTAATCCATCTCTTCAAGTCTACTAAATCCAGTAATTTCAATAGCTCTTCTTCCATTATCCGTGTTGATTCCATCTTCCATCTTTGCGCACCCAATAATCTTGCTGTCGTAGTCATATAATAAGAGTCTGATAGGAATTTCCTTCATCATAAATATTTCCTTGCCATCAATTCCGAACATATCACTGAGATATTGTTGCAAAGCCGCATCTCTGTTCCTCTTTTTTACAGAATGCACTAGCACATCTCTTGAAAGTTTTTCCATTGTCACAAATCTGGAATTAATTCTGTAAACTTTCTCCATTTCAAGTTCCATCAAATCCTTCCAGTCCAGGAATTTTTTCAAACCGATGATATCTTTATCTCCAATCTCTTCACCAATTCCTTCAGGGACAGCGCTGAGTTCCAAACAGTAATATTTGTCTCCAGGATCCATCACAGCCATAAAATCCAAATCTTTTTCCAAGTCCATATTTATTAAATCTATTCCAATCTCCAGGGCTTGAACCTTCCCTTTAATTTTTCTTTCATCTCCTTTTATTTGTCCAGTTATATCTTTGGTCCCATCTACCTCCATTCTCGTAGAATCCTCTATTTCTGTCAGCTCCTGTCTCATTCTGCCAAATTCAATTTTCATCTCTTGTCTGCTCTGTCTCATCTCTTGTTTGATTAGTTTAATCTCATTCATTATTTTCTGAAACATATCTAGAGAGGAAATCCCTTCCTGTACATCCAGGGTCTCAGCCACCTTCTTGATTGTCATTCTTAAAACCCAAAGAACAAAACACCTTCAATTTCCAATTATAGCCACTATTCCCAAGCAAAGAACAGTTTATTTCTTTTTCCAGTCACAAAGGAGTTAATCTTCCAAACCTGATGACATCAGTCCTCTAGACAGCACAAACTGCCTTATCTCTTATGTGTCCAAAAGTGCAAAACAAATTTAGTTCACAGCATCCAAATAATTAGTGGCATAAAGAATAAGCAGATTCGTTCAAAAGAAGTAGACCAGAAAAAATAGTCCCAGACATATAAAATTCAAATATCAAATAAATCAAATTTTCTCTCTTCAAATCAGATGCCCCTCATCCGTTTATATCTTTATAATGCCCAATTCCATGCCAGCTTTTTGCAATAAAAACAAAGATAGGTTTTTTCGATTTTCTTCCTCCTAGTTCCGAGTGTAGAAGAGAAAGTTATAACTCACCCAGGAATTCTTGTTGCTAATTCCTTGACAAATCTCTTTTGCTATAACGATTTAAGCTAGATAATAATAGACAGAAGAATGCTTGCCTGTTAGAACATTTTTCTTTGAAGAAAAAAAAAACGTCTCGCTTAATCAGTTTGAGCTTGTTGTAATCCCTAGCTCCGTCCGATGCTTGCTGGCTAGACCTTCATTCATAGACGATCCTGATGAATTCCAGCCCCCAACAAACACCACGGAACTTCTGTGGATAATCTCTACGTTTCTCCCTTGCCTGGGAGAAAATTTTCCCAGTCAAAAAAAAACTTCTGACTGGTTTTAAAAACTGAAAAAGCTTCCTCTGAGACAAGAGCTCATCCTAGAGGCAAGCACAAGCGGAGCGATTCTCCTGGGAAGTCCCTGAAGAATTTCCATAAGGGTTTTTTAAAAATCAAAATTGCAAACTGCTGCAGAAATGTGAAGAACTAAATTTAAGATTCCAAAAATGAGAAACAGGGAGAACCAAAACTGACAGATCTTTCCATCTCTAGTCCTGCTCAATAATCTCCTCCTCAGTGAAGGCTTTTGGCTCCACAAAACAGCATAACATAAAGAAAGACAGAGACACATTCAAGGAGGACACAGAGCAACTCCAGTAAGGGGTGCAGCCTGAGGAGAGGGGGTGTGATCTAGGGAGCATCCTGAGGGCCGGATAGAGAGACAAGGGGGCTATATTTGGCCCATGGAGCTGAGGTTCCCCCATCCTCTGATACAGAGGATTGCAGAAGCGCAGATAGATATAGATAGATAGATAGATAGATAGATAGATAGATAGATAGATAGATAGATAGATAGATAGATAGATAGATAGATAGATAGATAGATAGATAGATAGATAGATAGATAGATAGATAGATAGATATTTTATTTATTTATTTTATTTTATTTTATTTTATTTTATTTATATACCGCCCTAAGCCCGAAGGCTCTCTGGGCGGTGTACAAAAAGATAAAAAACAAGCAATATATAAATACAATAAATACAAGAAAACAAGAAAACAAAACAAACAATAAAAGAACCAAACAACATCCAAAAATACAAATAATGATGAAAATACAATTAAAACACAAATTAGATAGATAGATAGATAGATAGATAGATAGATAGATAGATAGATAGATAGATAGATAGATAGATAGATAGATAGATAGATAGATAGATAGATAGATAGATAGATAGATAGATAGATAGATAGATAGATAGATAGATAGATAGATAGATGGATGGATGGATGGATGGATGGATGGATGGATGGATGGATGGATGGATGGATGGATGGATGGATGGATGGATGGATGGATGGATGGATGGATGGATGGATGGATGGATGGATGGATGGATGGATGGATGGATGGATGGATGTTCAGTATTATAAAAAATACACACAGAAATAGGAACTAATTTGGTTGGTCCTATTTCTTAGCAGAGTTGTAAAAATACAAGCAGCCGAATGAGAATATAAACCAGCCCCACCTTTCTCTATATAAATAACAACAGACACAATCCTTTAGGTAAAAGAAAATAATGTTTACTCACGAATTCTGCATATGTTCAGAAACATAGGTTCTAGCTTAGATGAAAGTAAAAATAGTCTCAGTCCATCTTAGTCTTTGGTATGGATGCTCTCAGAGAGAGCATCTGTGCCATGCGGCCTCTCTCAATGGTGGATAGATCAGCAAAGGAGAATATTCAAAGATCCCCCAGGACAAAGGAGGAGGAAGTCAGGTAACTAAACCCCACCCATTAGGAAGTTACATCATGGTAAACAGGTACATGGGATATTTCCCAAATATCCCTTAAAGTGACCATGCAATATTTGTTTACTCTAACAATAGATAGGCAGGCAGGCAGGCAGATAATGCTAAGAGTCATATCATGCTATGGTATGGCCCCAAACATAATCTCTCTCTTTTCACTCCCGATTCTGCCTCCAGTGCAAACTTTGCTTGTCAAAATGGCCCAGACAGACATCTGTCACACAACAAATATAAACAGATTCCTCTCAAATAAACAAGAGTAATTGTTCAATCACCATAAAGTTTATTACGTTATGGTAATAGGTGGGTTAGTTTTTGTTATCATTCTTTGAGATTTTTTAATGCTGTAATGTAAATTGTATGTTTTTATGTTGTACGTCGCCCAGAGTGGCTGGATAACCAGCCAGATGGGAGACTAATAAATTTAATAACTAAATAACTAAATAACTAAATATTACAGGATTAGCTGAAAATTTGCCGATTATCATGAACTCAGCTGTGTAGCATGCCCTGGTTGTTTTGTGGTACATTTAACACCCAAAATATTACGAATAATGTTCATTAAGGAGTTTAAAAAACCCAAACCCAGTGATTATGATTACCATGAATTAAATTTCCAAAGCATTCTTATTTTTATTTATTTATTTATTATTTGATTTATATCCCACCGTTCCTCCCAGCAGGAGCCCAGGGCGGCAAACAAAAGCACTAAAAACACTTTAAAACGTCATAAAAAGATTTTAAAATACATTAAAACAAAACAACTTTAAAAACATTTTTTTTAAAAGCTTTGAAGACATCTTTTTTTAAAAAGGTTAAAAACATATTTTTTTAAAAAAAGGTTTAACAGCATATTAAACAGCAATTCCAACACAGACGCAGACTGGGATAAGGTCTCAACTTAAAAGGCTTTTTGAAAGAGGAAGGTCTTCAATAGGCACCGAAAAGATAACAGAGATGGCGCCTGTCTAATATTTAAGGGGAGGGAGTTCCACAGGGTAGGTGCTGCCACACGAAAGGTCCGTTTCCTATGATGTGCAGAACGGACCTCCAGATAAGATATCTACAGGAGGCCCTCACCTGCAGAGCGCAGTGATCGACTGGGTATATAATGGGTAAGACAGACTTTCAAGTATCCTGTTCCCAAGCTGTATAGGGTCTTGTACACCAAAACTAGAACCTTGAACTTGGCCCAGTAGCAAATGGGCAGTCAATGCAATTCTTTCAGAAGCGGAGTGACATGTTGGCAATACCCTGCCCCAGAGAGCAGTCTCGCTGCCACATTTTGCACCAGCTGCAGCTTCCGGACCAACCTCAAGGGCAACCCCACATAGAGCGCATTACAGTAATCCAGCCTGGAGGTTACCAATGCATGGACAACAGTCGTCAGGCTATCCCGGTCCAGAAACGGCCACAGCTGTCTTACCAGCTGAAGCTGGTAAAAGGCACTCCTAGCCACGGCAGTTACCTGGGCCTCTAACGACAAAGATGGATCCAGGAGCACCCACAGACTACGGACCTGCTCTTTCAGACGGAGTATGACCCCATCCAAAGCAGGCAACTGGCCAATTATCGAAACTTGGGAACCACCAACCCACAGCGCCTCTGTCTTGCTAGGATTCAGACTCAGTTTATTGGCCCTCATCCAGCCCACCACCAAGTCCAGGCAGCGGTCCAGGGCTTGCACGGCCCCTCCCGATTCAAATGTTACAGAGAAATAGAGCTGGATATCATCAGCGTACTGCTGACACCTCACCCCAAATCTCCTGATGACCACTCCCAAGGTATCATATAGATGTTAAACAGCATGGGGGACAAGATGGTACCCTGCAGCACCCCACAGCACAACTGCCAGGGGGGCAAAAGACAATCACCCAATGGTATTCTCTGAAAACAACCCTGGAGATAGGTTTGGCACCGCTGTAAAACAGTGCCTCTGATACCCATCTCACCAAGTCAGTCAAAAGGATACCATGGTCAATGGTATCAAAAGCTGCTGAGAGATCAAGTAAGAGTAACAGGGTCACACTCCCCCTGTCCTTCTCCCTATACAGGTCATCCATCAGGGCGACCAAGGCCAATTCAGTCCTATAACCAGGCCTGAACCCAGAATGGAATGGGCCAAGATAATCTGTTTCATCCAAGAGTACTTGCAGTTGCTGCGCCGCAACCCTGTCAATCACCTTCCTTCAAAAGGGGGTATTTGCCACCGGTCAGTAATTGCCGCAGACCAATGGGTCCAGGGTGGGCTTTTTCAGAAGTGGTCAGATCACTGCCTCTTTCTTCACAGCCAGGCATCTCCAGAGGCCAAGCAGAAGAGCAAAATGACCTGTTTAGGTAGAATAGCCGAGGAGATGTATGGAGCACTTCTTCTGCTTCTGTTACGTCCTCCTTTGTCCTGTCGTACTCCTTTGTCCGGGGAGTTGGAACTATGGGAGGTTTCCCACAGGGATCCGGTTGGCCACTGTGGAGAACAAGATGCTGGACTATGATGGACCTTTTGCCTAATCCAGCAGGGATCTTCTTAGGTGACTATGTCCCTCAAAGCAGGTATGGGGTACCCTTGGGCCTCTAGATGTTACCGAACTTACAACTCTCACCATTGCTGGCCATCGAAGAGCAAAGGTTCTGCACTCTTGTCCCAAAGCACTGCAAAACACTCGTAAAAGGTTCAGGAAAGGCCAAAGAAAATTATGGGGTTGGGGGTGGTGCTGGAGCAACCCCTTTGAAGAAATATTACAATATTTGGAGATTTTTAGGGGGGGAAACGAGTCATGGGAACATAAGGACCTGCATTATTCTGAGTCAGACCCTTGGTTCATTTAGCTCAGTATTGCCTACACTGACTGGCAGGGGCTCTCCAGGATTTCAGACACAGGTGTCTGCCAGCCCTACCTGGAGATGCCAGGGAATGAACTTGGGACCTTCTGCATGCAAGGCGGGTGCTCTGCCACCGAACTGTGGCCTTTCTGCAGAAGGGATTTGAAGTGTAAAGCTATGCATGATGTGCAGAAAGCGGATAGGGAGACTTTCCCCCCTCTTTCATAATAACCAGAACCCAGGGCCATCCCAATGTAGCTTTGTGCTGGGAGATTCAAGGACAGACAAAAGGAAATATGTCTTCCAAGTTCACACTGTGCATAGCTGAATGATGGAATTTGCTTCCACAAGATGTGGTGATGGCCATCAACTTAGATGACCTTAACAGGAACAGAAAAATTAATAGAGGATAAGGCTCCTAATGGTGTGGCATAGTAGTTAGAGTGTTGGACTATGACCTGGGAGACCAGGGTTCGAATCCCCACACAGCCATGAAGCTCACTGGGTGACTTTGGGCCAGTCACTGCCTCTCAGCCTCAGAGGGAGGCAATGGTAAACCACCTGTGAATACCGCTTACCATGAAAACCCTATTCATGGGGTTGCCGTAAGTCAGGATCGACTTGAAGGCAGTCCATTTCCTTTTTCAAGGGTCCTAATGGCTACTAGTCATGATGGCTATATCTTGTCTTCAGACTCAGAGAAAGCATGCCTCCAAGTACTACTCACTGAGCATATGGATGCTGGTATCATTATATGGTTTAGACCAGCCTTTCCCAACCGGTGTGCCTCCAGATGTTGTTGGACCACAACTCCCATCAGCCTCAGCCAGCATTGCCAATGGCTGAGGCGGATGGGAGTTGTGGTCCAACAACATCTGGAGGCACACCGGTTGGGAAAGGCTGGTTTAGACACTAGAACAGCAGGAGAGCGCTATTAATCTCATGCCACACTTGTGGACTTCCTGTAGGGAACTGAATGGAAATAGGATGCTGGGACCAGGAGAGAGACCTCGGGGTTGTAGTGGACAGCACGATGAAAATGTCGATCCAGTGTGCGGCAGCTGTGAAAAAGGCAAATTCCATGCTAGCAATAATTAGGAAAGGTATTGAAAATAAAACAGCCGATATCATAATGCCGTTGTATAAATCTATGGTGCGGCTGCATTTGGAATACTGTGTACAGTCCTGGTCGCCTCATCTCAAAAAGGATATTATAGAGTTGGAAAAGGTTCAGAAAAGGGCAACCAGAATGATCAAGGGGATGGAGCGACTCCCTTACGAGGAAAGGTTGCAGCATTTGGGGCTTTTTAGTTTAGAGAAAAGGCGGGTCAGAGGAGACATGATAGAAGTGTATAAAATTATGCATGGCATTGAGAAAGTGGATAGAGAAAAGTTCTTCTCCCTCTCTCATAATACTAGAACTCGTGGACATTCAAAGAAGCTGAATGTTGGAAGATTCAGGACAGACAAAAGGAAGTATTTCTTTACTCAGCGCATAGTTAAACTATGGAATTTGCTCCCACAAGATGCAGTAATGGTCACCAGCTTGGACGGCTTTAAAAGAAGATTAGACAAATTCATGGAGGACAGGGCTATCAATGGCTACTAGCCATGATGGCTGTGCTCTGCCACCCTAGTCAGAGGCAGCATGCTTCTGAAAACCAGTTGCCGGAAGCCTCAGGAGGGGAGAGTGTTCTTGCACTCGGGTCCTGCTTGCGGGCTTCCCCCAGGCACCTGGTTGGCCACTGTGAGAACAGGATGCTGGACTAGATAGGCCACTGGCCTGATCCAGCAGGCTCTTCTTATGTTCTTATGTACTTATGACAGATGGGCCTTTGGTTTGATCCAACGGAGCTCTGATTTTCATCTCATGTCGCTAACTGTGTCTTTAATAATCCCTACTGAATCAGGGGCAGGGAAGGGCTGTGACTTGGTGCCTTGCCTGCAGAAGGTCCCAGGTTCAATCCCTGGCAACTCCAGGTAGGGCTGGGAATGTTCTCTTCTCTAAATCCTCAGAGAGCCGCTGCCAGTCAGTGTAGACAATACTGAACCAGGTGGACCATTGGTGTGACTCAGTATAAGGCAGCTTCCCATGACAGGAAACACATAATAACTACCCACCTAACATTAGGTGTTTATTAGGGTTTAGGAAAACTATAACTGGGCTCCACACATCTTGGCTGTGCATTGTAACCAGCCCTTGTTTCCAGCAGCCAGCGTGGCTTGGCTTTCTTACTCCCTGTACCCCAGAGCCAACACAAGGTAACACCTTCCTCATTCTCTTGCATGGATTCCTCAATGTGTGGTGCAGGTTGTGGGGAAAACGTTGGCCCTCTAGAAGTTGCAGAACTACAGCTCCCATCAACCCTCTCCATTTGCCATGCTTGCTGGGGCTGATGGGAGTTGCAATTCACCAGCATCTAGAAGGCCAAAGGTTCCCCGTGCCTGATGTAATGCAAGCTAAATCGCCATTTTTCATAAGCAAATAACTATGCATGGTTCATTAAAGTGAGGACTTAAAAAAAAAAGCCCGCTTCTTGTGACAAGCTCTTTGGGGAAAAGGGAACAGTTTAGTGCTGCAGTTTAGCATGGCAAAGATGCTCAGCAAATTTATTAATGCTCCAGAAACAGGTAATCAATCCTTCGGGTCAGAGATGAAAGGGGCTGGTAGCAGGGCTTAAGACGAAAACACCAAGGAGGTCACTTACTGTTGGCTTTGGATTATGTGGCCTCAGCTCCTCAAGATGAAAGATCTGCCTTTCTGATGCACGTTTTTTAATCTTTAACCTCAGCGCCACTTAACTAAACAGGCTTGTAAACTGACTAAAGAGGAGCTTCCTGTGGCTGTCATAGCTGATGTGCTTCCGTGCAAAATAGCAACTTGCTTAGTACTCAAAATAGTGTCGTGTACCACCCCAGTCTCCAAGCAGTACGAGAGTTCCAGGGGTTCCAGCGCTTACCCAGGGTTTGGTTTCCTTGGAAAGAAGGTCAGCAAAGACTGTGGTGTCTTATAGGAAATATGATTTTTATTGACACATTTTCACAAACTGAGCATAAGATTGGAGGTGGGAGAGTTCTCAGCATTATCAGTCCAATAGATCTTGCTTTTCCATAAGGCTTGTAGAGAGGCACCCCAAAGCCATGGTGCAGAGAGCAGGCCTCTCTGTGTGTTTTTCCAGCTTCACTCCAATATGACTAAAAATACACAAGTATCTCCTTGGCTCCAGGACTGGGAGTGTGTCTCTCTCTCCTGAAAAGAGTTCCATTAACAACAGGATCTCTCAGGCCCAAAGTCTCATTGCCTGTTAATGGGCATTTGAAAGACCCATTAGCTTACTGGGCAGACTTGGCCACTCTATTAGATTAACAAAGGGAACTAGTCTGTCCAGTGGAGCAGGTTTCTCTTCTGCAGAGGCCACTTCCAGGTACAGGGTTCCAAATCAGAGGCTGGAAGGGGACTCATAGAAATCATCCATCTCAACTTCCAATCCCTTCACAATAGCAGTTTGTTGGCTATAGCAACTGGCTTTCTTTTCAAGTCTGCTAAGCAGAAGTGGGGAGCCTTTAGAGCTCCAGATGCTGATGGACTGCAGTGTCTATTGTTCCTGACCATCAGCCATATTGACTGGAGTTGGTGGCAGTTGGAGTCCAGCAACATCATGGAGGCCACAGGTTCTCTACTCCTGCCACAGAGGGTTTTCCATTGGAAACGTGAGAGACATGGATCACTACCACCACTACCACCACCAAACTCTTGTCATTCATCAACATCAACCGTATTGTGCTAGCCTGGGGTAGCCAATGTGGTGCCCTCCAGATATGGTTGCACTCCCATCAGCCCCAGCTAGTACAGCCAAATGGCAGAGATGATGTGAGTTGTAGTCGAATAACATCTGTAGGGCACCACATTGGCCTTTACAATGTTCCCATCTCTGGTCAAAGGGAAGCATGGAAAGCAGCCATGGAAGATTCTTTGTACCAACAAGCCAGAGCCGGTCAGATGGTATGCCCTGACCTCCCTAAAGGCTTCCAAGTTAGGCTTCCTTGCTAGTCTGAGCACAGAGTTAAGAAAAAGTCTACAGCAAGACACAGCCAGAATCACCCATTACTAAACTAAAGGCGCCATCTGCCATGGTAGTCTATGGATACAGCTAATGGTTGTGGACTCTTTTGACAACTGATCCAGCCTCCATACATGTATTGGAGGCTTGACACCTCTTCAGGTATTCAGCCTCACAACACAAGGAAAAAAGGATGCCCAGGAAAACCTGTTTCTTTTTTTTCTGTACAATTCCCCGTGAGGCTGATGGAGCATCATTGAGTCCTCTTGTTTCCAGGGGGACTTGCTCTGTGTGAATGTGTGGCAGCAAGGAGATTCATACATTAGCCACTTAGGCTGTGGGTGGCTGAATACTCTATTTCAGAAGTTTTAATGGGAAAATTGCAGGGTGGGGGAGCAGTCTTCAACCCTCTGACCACAACATAATGGAATCTGCCAGATTGCAGATTCTGAAGTGGACCATTAGTCCAATCTGGGTCATGACTGCCAGGATTGGATCAGGTGAGCCCATTCTGGAAGCCAAGTAGGGCCGATTCCTCCTCCATCCCTACTGCTCGACGGCTGCCATTGCATAGAGACACAACGTAGCAGGCAGCCTCCTTTGGCCAGTTTTTTCTGTGTCTTTGGTGCCAGGACTGATTGAGTGAGCCCATCGTACCCCAAGATGCAACCATTACCCATCAGGTAAGTCTGCTCTGGAATCTGAGCAGGTGGATTCCTTCTCCATCCCTACTGCTCAATGGCTGCTATTGTGCACAGCATAGTAGGCAGCCTCCTTTGACCATTTCTTCTGTGACTTTGGCACCAAGAGCGATTGAATAGACCAACCATGCCCACAGATACAACCGTTACCCACTCCCAGTGGAGGCAAGGTCTACCTGGAGATTTCAGGGAAGGGCTGTAGCATATGCTATGGGTAGAGCAGATGGTTTACTTGCAGAAGGTACCAAATTCAATTCCTTTCCTGGAGAACTGCTGGCAGTCAGTATAGACAATCCCAAGTTAGGTGGGCTGATGGACTTACTCGGTAAAAGGCAGCTTCCTATGCACACAGGAAGGACAGTAGCTCAATAACAGAGCAACCTGCTTTGCATGCAGAAGGTCCCAGGTTCATTCCTCAGCATCTCCAGGTAGGGCCTTGCCTTTTCTCCATCAATCTCCACCGGGAACCCACAGAAGCCTTTTATTATTTAACCCATGTCACACTTGCAGTTTTCTCAAAGCACACTTGTGGGCCCCTGGGGCACAGTTCAGGAACTCTTGCTCCAAAAGGCAACATCCCATGTGAGGCATGATGCAAGCACTTGATCCCATGCCTCTGTGCTGCTGTACATCTTACTCTGAGGGTGCGCTATGTGTCTGAACCCAAAAGACTGAGGGACCCCGAATCGCACCGAGTCTCTAGCTTGGAGCTTTCTCATATAACGGCATTATCTCCATCCATTGCATCAACTCGATTACCTCCCGCCTCTGTTTTATGCATCAGACGACTTAGAGGCAGCACAAGGGTGGCAGTTCAGGATAGATGGGGGAGGGAGAAAATGCAGAACTGATTGCGACTGAAAACAGGTAACAGTGCCATATATATTATGCATTATATTTAGAAGGGAGAAAAGATCACACAAGAAATCTTTACTTTCATTGTGTTCGAAGCAGACAGTGGCAATTTACTTGCGACGCTACCTGCATTCTTTAGTTAACAATGGCTGTAGATTAAAGCCTATTTACAGGCTCAGTATATATTGCAGAGGTTGGTGAAAAGGAGGACAGAATAAATTATAGGCTATGCCGAATCGTGGGGAAAACTGGCTCTTGTGTGTTTAAGATCATCATTTCTTTCCAAGGAGGCTTGGGGAACGGGAGCAGCAAAAGACTAAATATCAGAATACCTCTGTAAAATGTATAAGGGCAGCAAAGAGGATTGCCATCTCTCCCCCTCCCCCTCCCCGTGCCTCTGTAAACATCTTTGTGACAAGCACAGATTCAGTGCACAGATTGAGATACAGTCCATGGGAAAAGCATCCCCTAAGGAATTGTTGTTGGGGCATGCATTTACACACATAACACTCAGTGTAGCTCTTGTTTCCATCAGTGACAATGCACTGGTAGAATGTTCATCTGTATGACAAATGCCCCTCTTCCAATTCGTTTATTTGCATTGCAAATACCCCTCTTCCATTTTCTCTTTCACAAAACTAATGACATAATAGCATATTTATTTATGTTGGGAGGCGCATACCTCAGTGGTGGAGCATGTGGTTTGCATGTAGGTCTTTAGTTCAATATCTGCTATCTCCAGGTAGGGCTGGGAAAGACACCATCTCAAAAACCAAGAGCCGCTACCAGTCAGTGTAGACTGAGAGTCTGACTTGATATGTGGCAGCTTTCTGTGTTCTTAGCGTAAGAGAGGGGTTCTATAAGGCTGAGGTGGGGAATCTCTGGCCCTCCAGATGTTGTCGTACTACAACTCCCATTATCCCTGCCCATTGGCCATGCTGGCTGGGGCTGATGGTAGCTGGAGTTCAGCAACATCTGGAGGGCCACAGGTTCCCCATCCCTGTAAGGCAATTTAAGCCTCATCTGTGACAATGCCCTTAAAGCAGTCTTCCCCAGTCTGGTGCCCTCTAGTTGTTGTTGGATCATAATTTCCATCATGCATGACCATTGACTATGCTTGCTGCCATGGATGGAAGTTGTAGTCCAAACCATCTGGGCAGCACCAAGGTTAAGGAAGGCTTCCTTAAAGGCACAGGAGCTCTTCCAGAGAAAAAGGACTCGCCACTCAAGGCTGTTTCCCCGTTAGAGGTTACTCTTTTTTACTACTGCTCCACAAGGAACCTTTAAGATGGAGATTTGAATTTAGGATATTCTGCATGCAACAAAGCAAGCATCACTAAACAATGGCCTCTCCTGCACTCTGCAGGAAAATGTAGCTCCTGTGCATACTTGGCAAGGCCACAGCCTATTTGCAAATTTATTTATTCCAGAGATCTGTATGCGCTCTTCATCAGTGGCCATCAGAGTGCTTTGAATCAGTAAAATACAGTAGAATGAAATTCAAAACATAACAAAACAGTTCCATAACTCCAACACAGAGTAAAGAAAAGAAAAAAGGCAACATTAAATTATTCATCAATTCATTAAAAAACCGCCCTAAAAAAGCTGACAATTCGTCACCCTAACCCTCCTTCAAAAGCATGGGAAAAGAAGTGCATCTTGACCTGTTTTCTGAAACAGTATAATGAAGAGGCCAGAGTACCTCAGTGGGGAAGGAATTCCACACATGCGGAGCCACCACCAAAAAAGCCCTTCCCTGAGCCCCGCAGATCTCAACATGCATTGACATCTGCGGGGTGGGGCAGGGAAGGGCCTTTTTAGGTCTCTACAGAAGCAGCTGTTCTTTCAGATATTTGGGGCCCAGGGCCATTCAGAGCTTTACATAGAAGCTTGGGCACCTTGAATTGGGCCTGGAACACAATAGGCAACCAATGTAAAGTAGGCTGTTGACTAAATTCAAGTATTATCCTCACCCTCTCTTTCTAGATACAGCAGGGCAGTAGAGATGGTACTGGGGGTGATTGGTGCCCATTGGGATTGGCAGAATGGAAAGCAGGGAGGCCAATAGGGGCCAGAGCCAGAGCCAATGACAGGTGGAGCAACCTAATTCTCATTTAGGCCAGAAGCCTCAGGAGGGGAGAGTGTTCTTGCACTCAGGTCCTGCTTGCGGGCTTCCCCCAGGCACCTGGTTGGCCAGCGTGAGAACAGGATGCTGGACCAGATGGGCCACTGGCCTGATCCAACAGGCTCTCCTTATGTTCTTATGTTCATTTCACCCTCCTCCTCCTCCTGCCTGCTGAGTTCTAAAGGGTAACACTGAGACTAGGGTACAAGGGTAGCACCACCTCCCTAGGGAATTGATTCATTGTCGTACCGCTCTAACAGTCAGGAAGTTTTTTCTAATGTTCAGCCAAAATGGAGGCATTCAAGAGGCAGCTGGACACCCATCTGTTGGGAATGTTTTGATTTGGATTCCTGCATTGAGCAGGGGGTTGGACTTGATGGCCTTATAGGCCCCTTCCAACTCTACTATTCTATGATTTTATGATTCTGTGAAAATCTGGCTTCCTGCAACTTGAGCCCATTATTCCGTGTCCTGCGCTCTGGGACGATCGAGAAGAGATCCTGGCCCTCCTCTGTGTGGCAACCTTCGAAGTACTTGAAGAGTGCTATCATATCTCCCTTCAGTCTTCTCTTCTTCCGGCTAAACATGCCCAGTTCTTTCAGTCTCTCCTCATAGGGCTTTGTTTCCAAAATCTGTAACAGTTAACAAAAAAAAAAGTATGTCTTTTACCAAATCACATCTCGTTTGCTTAAATTTGCAGCTCTGAAGTAAACGGAAAGATTCTGTCACATTTTGGTCCGATGCGCATAAAAACAAGCTGTGAAACTATAAAGTGCCAAAAAATGAACAAGTATCCAAATCTGAGACTCCCTTAGAGCTTGAGGCTCAGGCCAAGTGGCCCTCCAGCCTCCCTCCCTACCATCTTACTGGCCCAGAACGCAGGGCCAGATGAAATCTAGTATCTTGTAATTTCGTAATTTGATTTGCAAAAAAACCAAAACCCCAAAACCTCCTCACTTCATATCTCCTAAGGAACACACTGTTTCCAAACAGCGGTCACTAATCTAATTCAGTGCTTTGAAACTACAGTTCCTGGCTATCAAATAGCTAATCTCAATTTCCAAGCTAGCAAGTCCCACTATCATGTCTGACAAAGATGTTCAGACAGGATTAAATCTGACAGGTCAGCATCAGGCAATTTGTGCTAGCCTCACGTGGCTCTCTCTCTCTCTCTCTCTCTCTCTCTCGTCTCTTTTTTTAAAAGATACATTCTCATTCTTGGGGCCTTCACACCATTTAGCTTTTAAATGCAGATACTGGGGGGGGGGGGTGTTTGAAAAAGTAGGGGGAATATGTCTGTTATCTGTTATTCTTTCAACTTCTTGCTAAATTTCACTCCTGAAAGCTGAAAGGAAAGCGTAGTTGGAGTGCCACCTCTTGGTAGATCATCAGCATTCTAGGGATTGATATAATTTTGCAGGGTCTTTGTGGACACTTTTTTTCCATGCAAAACGCACATCACAGAATACATTTATTGATTTTAAAATAGAGATGCTTCTGATTTGACCCCACTCACCCACTCCCACTCCAATCAAATGATATATTAACTGGCCACTTCTGCTCTTAAGCCTGGTATAAACCAAAATGGCAAGAGGCCATGCAGATGCCACCCTTTCCTAAATTTACCAGGGACAACAGAGATCCCTGGGCTTATGTGAGACACTGTACACTTCTATGACCATTTGCAGCAGAAGCAGGTGCACTGGGAACCATGGGAACTATATTTCCCATGGTCCCCAGTGTCCCTGGATGCTACTACCAATGTGGGTGGCAGCATTCAGGACCTGAAGGAGGCCTTGTTAGTGGCTTGCTGGGAGCATTACTTATCCCCACCCCAGGTAGATTGAAGGAAAGGTTAGGTGGGAACTGGGAATGTACCTCAGCAAGCAATGATTATTTATTGAAACATTAAATCCCTCCTCCCTGTCCTTAATGGGTCCCTCAAAGTGGCTACCAATATAATCAAAATATAAAATGATGCCCATAAATCAGCATAAAGAAACGAGCAGCAGCAATAACAAATCAAGAAGTAAAATCCAAGTTCTCAAAGGCTGCTGTGATGAGTGGCACATCTAAACATCTGGATGCTGAAAGGGAGGAGGAAATCAGCAGGGTCTCATAAGATGGAGAGATCCAAGACTTTGGTAACACCATTAAGAAGGCTCTCTCATGCACTCATTCACTTCAACTCAAATAGTGATGCAATATAGAACAGAGCTCCCTCTTACGACCAAATTAAGTGGCCAGGTTCACACTGGAGGTGTGGGCAGTCCTTTAGATATGAAGGCCCCAAAGCGTTTTCAAGGGTCGCTAACCTTCTTGAGCTATGGGGCACGTGTGGAAATTTGAGTAAATTCTGTGGCTGCAAGTCACCAAATGGTTGCCATGAGGTGTGTGGCATAACATGAAATGGTTGCCACGTCTCAAAGAGCAAAAAAAGAGACAGGGTCACAAAATGGTGCAGGCATGGCCCCCATCAATGGAAAAAAAGGGCACCTACAAAAGCCACACTGCACTTGCTCTGACAGAGAAGCCCTTTGCACCTCCTCTCTGTTCGGAACAGAAGGGAGGCTGGATCTCCAGTCCTGCCATCCAATGAAATGTGGGCATGTGTTGGATGCTGAGCCAGTGCAAAGAGGAATTGAACAAGAGGAACAGAGAGTCCCTTGTACATTGTGGATGTTTGAGGGGAAATTTACGGGTGCCTTAGGAAGTACTGGATGCAAGCATTGGTTGGTTGGAAAACTTCATCACAAAATTCAAGAAGGATGGCTGTATTTTAGTTCTCATATTGTTTCGGAAAGTGAAAATTTGATAGATTTGACTTTAAATGAGATCTGAATCAAATTTCTCCTCCATGCCTAGGAGCTGGTGACGCTGGGGTTACATTGGTGTTACGTAATCTGAAAAACCAGCTTCCCTCTGCATTTTTGCTGCTGACGTTTGCACCAACTGCAAACTTTGTGGACACTTTTCACTTAAAGCCCCACACGGAACGTATTGAAGTAGCCTGATCTGAATATATCCAAAGGATGTGCAACTGTGGCAAGCTCTTATATGGTACACTGTTTGTGTTACATAACTCTTAAGGGGGAGAAAGAGTTGTTTTAGGAAACCTCTTCTGTTATTTCCTAACAGAAACATTAAAAAAAAACCTGCTGTCTGTCTCTCTCTCCTTAAACAGAGTGTCATATATATGGAACCTCAGAGCAATTTGTAAACCAAAGAGACAACTTCATAATTCCAACTAGATGCATGTTGTAATAGACTCTGGAGGGAGTGCAGCCTGCAATATGACCAGAATTTGAATAGAGTGAGTCTCGTGTCTGCCTCACAAAGTGAGAGATGGATTTGTTCATCAAACAGAAACAAATTTACAGGGCTGTGGGGTTGCCATGTTTCCCTTTGCTCAGAGAGAGTATTGAAATATGGACCGGAAACTTACTGCCATGGTTTGGTTTCTTGTGTGTTATACACCTGATCCCACACAGTGGACTTGCTGGACTCCCCAAGACTGGCTCTATCATTAGGCAGAATGAGGGTGACTGCCTGAGGTGGCAGAGGCTGGGGGGGGGGCAGCAGCGACAGCCCCCTGCTTATTCTTCCTGTATCCTGTACTTGGGAGGACTGAGCTGCATGTGCCACACGGCCCCCCTTCCCTTTCCATGTACAGAAGTGAATTCGACTGGCAGGTGAATCTTATTTCAACACCGCTGACGGGATAGTGCCCTCCACTGCGCCAGAGGCAGCGAGTTAGATTAGAGGGGGCAGGGATAGGATAGGCTGCGTAGGAGGAACAACAAGGAAGGCAGTTGCCTAATACTGAGTCAGACCACTGGTGCATCTAGCTCAGCATTGTCTACAATGACTGGGAGGGTTTCAGGTAGGGAGCATTCCCAGCCCTACCTGGAGATCCAAGGATTGAACCTGGAACTTCTGTATGAAGAGGAGATGCTCTACCACTGAGCTATGGCCCTTCCCAAACAAAGGAAGCTGCCTTAGACGGAGTTAGACCATTGGTCCATCCGGCTCAGTACCATCTACGCCACAGACAGGGAACCATTCTAGCTAGCAGGCCAGATTGTTTGACTGGTGGGTGAAACTGTGCACCAATCGTCACCTGACATCATAGCGACAGCATTATGACACTTCTTCTTGCCTGCTGTTTTCCTCACTGTTTTGAACTGGGCCTCTGAAGATCTGGCAATCAGCTGGTTGTTTGATCTTCAGAAGGCCGGTTCAAAGCACTAAGGAAATAGTGCTTTGAGAAAGGCTTCTGAAGACATCTTCAAAAGCCTCTCTCAAAGCGCAAAGTGCTGTCTTGCCCTGTGCTTTCAAGGAGCTTTGCAGGCACCACCTATCAGGGGAACCCAGCCCATAACTGCCCCACAACTGACATCAGGTGGACATGGCTTGGCTGAAATGGTCTTGCAGGCTAAATTGGGAGACCTGCAAGGCCTAATTAGGTCCATGGGCTGGAGGTTCCCCATCCAACTGGCATTGGCTCTCCAGGATTTTAGGAAGGGATCTGTCCCAGTCCCTACCTGGAGATGCCAAGGATTGAATTTTGGACCTTCTACATGTAAAGCAGATGCTCAACCATTAAGCTATGGCCCTTCGCTAAGAAATACAACCTAGAACACACTTCAGAATGCTTTGCAACATATTAGGGTCTCTGTAACAGATGTGCAGGGAATCTCTGGCAGAAAAGCTTACATGGAAAAGGGATTTTGAAGATAGAACATTTGATAACCACTGCCCTAGGCAATACAGAGTCGCAGATTTCAAACAAATTACTGGCTCTGTACAGCTAGTTACCGAAGTTTCCCCCCACCAGTTATATTGATTGCAAATACAAACAAGAGTGGAGGCTGCAGATAATATACCCTACAACATATGTAACGATCTAATTCCAGAATCCAGAACTACAATCAGTTATTTTTGTGAAAAAAATATGTCAGCATCTTAATTTTAGCAGAAGGATTTGTATTCCCTCTTCAGAGTAATGGAAATGTTATTCATGTAACATTCAAAGTTCTCATCCTTCTGTTGTTCCTGCTTTTATTTACATATCATTATAATTCCCTTTTTAAAAAAACCAGAAAGCTTATTTCAACTCTGAATTCCACCCTTAAATGAAATAAATTGCTAGTGTTTATTTTCCCTTTGATCTGCTTTTAGTTTATGGTTCAATCCCTCATTTTTCTTTTGCAGGAAAAAGAACAGAGTCTTGAGGCCCTAAAGGCTAATTCATTTATTGTAGCGTAAGTTTTCATGGGCCAAAATCTACATTGTCTGACACATTAAATGGGCACCTATGCTGAGAGTTGTGAGGAGATCCCAATCAGGGCCGGTTCCAAAGGGCAGCCAGGTGGGGCACTGGCCAAGGGCCCCTGGGGCTACAGGGGCCTCTGAGGGGGCCCTCTGCTCCCCACAGATCTAGGGTTGCCAGGTCTCCAGTTTTCTGCTGGAGTCTCCAGCAAAAGTGGGCCGTCTCCGGCCTCCAGCCATATTTGGTGTGAAGAGGCTGATCTCCGGCTTTTGGACGTCCCCCTCAGGCACGCATGCGTGATTGACACGCATGGCTGCTGGATGGGAGGAGCGGCCGCGATGGGCGTTTCTGGCTGCGGTTTGCATCGTGGCCGATAGAGCAGTTTGGAATCTCGTTTGGAAGCAGAAGGCTGCTGGGTGGCAGGAGCTGGAGCAGGTTGGACTGCGGCTGATTGCAGAGAGAGAGAGAGAGAGAGAGAGGCCTGAGAGAGAGAGAGAGAGAGGCCTGAGAGGCCTGAAAGAGAGAGAGAGAGGCCTGAGAGAGAGAGAGAGAGGCCTGAGAGAGAGGTCTGAGAGAGAGGGGGGGGCTGAGAGAGAGAGTGAGAGAGAGAGAGGCCTGAGAGAAGAGAGGCCTGAGAGAGAGAGAGAGAGAGAGGCCAGAGAGAGAGAGAGAGAGAGAGGCCAGAGAGAGAGAGAGAGAGGCCAGAGAGAGAGGTCTGAGAGAGAGAGGGGGGGGCTGAGAGAGAGAGTGAGAGAGGCCTGAGAGAAGAGAGGCCTGAGAGAGAGAGAGAGAGAGGCCTGAGAGAGAGGTCTGAGAGAGAGGGGGGGGGCTGAGAGAGAGAGTGAGAGAAGAGAGGCCTGAGAGAGAGAGGCCAGAGAGAGAGAGAGAGGCCAGAGAGAGAGAGAGAGAGGCCTGAGAGAGAGGTCTGAGAGAGAGGGGGGGCTGAGAGAGAGAGTGAGAGAGAGAGAGGCCTGAGAGAGAGAGAGAGAGAGAGGCCTGAGAGAGAGGTCTGAAAGAGAGAGGGGGGGCTGAGAGAGAGAGTGAGAGAGGCCTGAGAGAGAGAGAGAGAGAGAGGCCAGAGAGAGAGAGAGAGAGGCCTGAGAGGCCAGAGAGAGAGAGAGAGGCCAGAGAGAGAGAGAGAGAGAGAGAGGCCTGAGAGAGAGGTCTGAAAGAGAGGGGGGGGGCTGAGAGAGAGAGTGAGAGAGGCCTGAGAGAGAGAGAGGCCAGAGAGAGAGAGAGAGAGGCCAGAGAGAGAGAGAGAGAGGCCTGAGAGGCCAGAGAGAGAGAGAGGCCTGAGAGAGAGAGAGAGGCCTGAGAGATGGGGCTCAGCAGTCTCTGGCCATCACCACACCTTGGGGGAGGAAATTCCATCACACACACACACTCTCACACCCTGGGCCCCCCCTCTTCCTTTTCTGATTGTGGAAAGCTGGTGGTTCCATGTCTGCCACTGCTCCTTGGATTGTTGAAAACCAAATGTTTAAATAAGCAAAATGTATAGCAGGATGAGGTTGCCATGTGATTTTTCCAGCTGGGTTTGTGTGTGTATGGAACTTCAGCAGGTGAACAGGCCCATCCCCTCATCTCTGTGACAATGAAAGTTCTACGTCTTGAATTTCTGGCTGCCACCCAAAGAAAGCTGGCAGCCCCGGGAACAGGTGGGTGCAGAGTGGGTCTTAAAATAAAGAAAGAATCTTGCAGATGGAAGGCAGGGAAAACCAGGCCAGGTTCCCCAGGAACAATGTCTGTTTCCTAATCCCTGTCCCTGATAAATCACAGTTTCCATTTTAAGCATCACTTGTGTTGGAATTGTGGAAATGCAACTCGATTTGGGTGTTTCCATGTCTGGAGGGAAACAGAGAGGAGACCTCCAGGTTGCTAGGCTGTGCCTTTCCTTTGGTCATATGCTCATCTTCCTTCCTGAAAACTGATACCTCTTAGGAATGCTGACCACACCTTCCAACTCTCTCCTTCCTGCTTCTTCGCTGTCTCTTGAAGAGAAGAGATGTCTTTGCTTTATCTCTCTCACCTGCAGCATGAGGGCAAAGGCCATGTCAGGTCCATGAACCTCCAATGCAGGTAGTTTACTAGAACTAGAATCCCTTTCCTATCATGTATTTCCTTCAATGAAGCAAGCTGTTCCTTATTTTACTAAGTCTGAATCCTCAGTTATTGCTGCAGCGTAAAAGTCTGCTACTTCACAGGGAAAGTCTCTCTCTCTCACTCACTCTCTCTCTCTCTCACACACACACATACACACACACACACACACACACACATCAGCGCTGGGTCTGCTCTTGATCCCAAACCTAACTCTGCTAACAAGTTTCTAGTCTTTTTTCAGCATTGAGTTGCCTCCACTCAAGACTCTGGAAGTTAAACCTCTCAGTGTGCGTGCAAAGCCCCCCGCAGCAGAGTAGGAAGCCTCTTTTTGTCTGTCAAGAGCCATTGACCACCAGCAGCCAAATCAACCTGAGGCCCCAGCTGGCTTTGTCTGTGGGTCAGTGGCCTGAGGAGATGCCTTGGGTCAGCTGCCAGCTTGCCCAATGTGCACTTTCAAAATTCTCCTCAAGCAGAGACTGCCCAGTGCTGAACACCCTCCCGCCTGAGAAGAGCCTGTGGAGCAGGTGATATTGGGGGACCTGCAGGCCAGAGCCCGTCCCCCCCCCCTTTTAAATCAAGGGAAGATGGCCGTAACTCAGTGGTAGAGAACATGGACAGTCGCTGCCAGTCGCTGTAGACAGTGCTGATGCTGAACCAGATGGACCAATGGCCTAACTCAGTATAAAGCAGCTCCCTGTTTAAATCGCCCTTCATTCAGAACCATAAGGACTAGAATCTTACTTTATTTTTAGGGAAACTGTTGCACATGCAGAAGGGCCCAGGTTCAGTCCTCAGCGGCATCTCCAGGTAGGGCTGAGAGACACCCCTGCCTGAAGCCCTGAGAGCCGCTGCCAGTGCAGACAGCACTGGGCTAGAGAGCACCCATGGGTCTGCATCCAACATTCCTGGGTAAATGAAGCGGATCCTCGCATCTGGTCCAATCCTGCCTCAGGCCAGGGCTCGGAGTCTTAGTTTGCCTTGGCCACCCTGCTTCATCCGCCCGTGCTGGGAGCTGCACAGCAGGAGTTGGGCCCATCTGTTCTCCTGGTACCTTTCCGTAGTTTTCAGGTTCCCTTAAGGACATAAGAACATCTAGTTCCTCACCCCAACCGTAATAGGAAGCCTGCAAGCAGGACCCTTCAGGGAGGAAGGGCGGGATATCAGTTTAATAGATAAATAAAATAAATAAGCGCAACTGGCCTTCAGAGGCATATTGCCTCCAAATGTTAATGCAGCTTCAAATAGCATTTGCCTTTTTTGCAGCCACATCACACTGTTGGCTCATATTCAGTTTGTGATCAACAACAATCCCAAGATCCTTCTTGCATGTAGTATTGCTGAGCCAAGTATCCCCCATCTTAATAACTGCATTTGGTTTCTTTTTCCTAGGTGTAGAACTTTACACTTATCCCTGTTAAATTTCATTCTGCTGTTTTTAGCCCAATGCTCCAGCCTATTAAGATCCCTTTGAATTTTGTTTCTGTCTTCCAGGGAATTAGGTATTCCTCCAAATTTTGCATCATCTACAAGTTTGATAAGCATTCCCTGCCCCTCCTCATCCAAGTCATTAATAAAAATGTTGAAGAGCACTGGGTCCAAGACAAAGCCCTATAGTAGCCCGCTAGTTACCCCCCCCCCAGGTTGAGAAGAAACCATTGATTAGCACTCTGAATATGATTGTGTAGCCAACTGTGGATCCACCCAATAGCTGTTCCATCCAGTCCACATTCAGCTAGCTTGCTAATCAGAATATCATGTGGCATTTTGTCAAAAGCTTTGCTAAAGTTGAAATATATTGTGTCCACAGCATTCCCACAGTCTATCAGGGAGGTTTGTTGTTGTTATGTGCCTTCAAGTCGATTATAACTTATAGCGACCCTATGAATCAGTGACCTCCAAGAGCATCTGTCATGAACCACCCTGTTCACATCTTGTAAGTTCAGGTGTGTGGCTTCCTGTATGGAATCAATCCATCTCTTGTTTGGCCTTCCTCTTTTTCTATTCCCTTCTGTTTTTCGCAGCATTATTGTCTTTTCTAGTGAATCATGTCTTCTCATGATGTGTCCAAAGTATGATAACCTCAGTTTCATCATTTTAGCGTCTAGTGATAGTTCTGGTTTAATTTGTTCTGACACCCAATTATTTGTCTGTTTTGCCTAGAATGCCCTCCCTTGTCCTTAACATGGCTGCAACCATATGTACTCAGAAGTAAGTCCTATTGAGTTCTATGGGGCTTAGTTCCTTAATAAGCATGCTTACAGTTGCTGCCTTCAGGGGCATCTATCTGTGCTCCCATCTAACGTCTCTGCAACACTAAGCTCCTTTCTTCCAATAATGGGCTGGCCTGAGGGCACGTAAACCCTTCTTCCCAGAAGCAAGTAAGCTAGATTAAATGTTCCCTAAAGGCGTTGAACTGTGACCTGGCAGACCAGGGTTTGAATCCCCACACAGCCATGAAGCTCCCTGGGTGACCTTGGGCCAGTCACTGCCTCTCAGACTCAGAGGAAGGCAATAGTAAACCACCTCTGTCTGAGTACTGCTTACCATGAAGACCCTATCTGGGATCAACTTGAAGGCAGTCCATTTCCATTTTGCATCACCCTAAGCTTGTGAGAAAGAATGACCTTGTCACTTCAGATGGACCTAGGAACACCCTATTTTAGGTAAGATTTCTATTTTAATCTCCAGAGAATTTTTTTTGAATGGTATGCTCCAAGCAACTGTGGTTGATACAATGTATCATGTTTAATGATATCACTAGGGCCCGCCCCTGATGTCACTAGGGCCCGCCCCCTGACATCACTAGGGCCTGCCCCCTGATGTCACTAGGGCCCACCCCTGACGTCACTAGGGCCCGCCCCCATTTTCTCAGGTTTTTGGATGGTTCCGACCTGGCAACCCTACACAGATCTCACAGAAAGAGCTTCAGGGCTCTGCCATTCCCTTATTTATTTATTTATTATTTGATTTATATCCCACCCTTCCTCCCAGCAGGAGCCCAGGGCGGCAAACAGAAACGCTTCCCTTGCTTAACCTACCTTGTTCCGTGGTTGCGCACGCAGTGCTGCCCTTAACAAAGATGGTGGCTGAGGTTTCCCTAAGGGGCTGAAACCTCTGCCACCATCTTGGCTGATGGCACATATGCATGCTGCATGCGCGCATCCCTGCCCTGCCATGAGCCAAGACGGCAGCAGAGGCTTCAGCCTCTTAGGGAAACCTTGGCTGCCATCTTTGTTAAGGGCAGTGCTGTGTGTACAACCGCAGAACAGCTGAGAAAGGTAGGTTAAGCAAGGGAATGGCGGGGTGTTCGATCTGCGGCAGCAATCCTGCCACAAATCATGGAAGGGGAGCGCCAGGGCCTGGGGCAGCCTTGTGCCTAAGGGCCCCAGCATGTCTGGGGCCAGCCCTGCCTATCAGCACATAATACTTCTTCTCTGAAATCTGCACTGGTTGTGATTTGCTACCAGGCCAAGTTCAAGGTGTGCTTTGCATGTTACAAGTTCCACATAGTACTTGTTCTGCTCTTGTAAGAAATCAGTCCTTTAGTGTGGCAGTATCTATGCTCTAGAACTCCCTGCCTGTTTACATTAGGCAGGCTCCTTCGTTGTACTATTTTCAGCACCTGCTAAAAACATTTTTGTTTAGGCAAGCCTACCCAGACAGGCATGTAGAAGCTATTATGTTTTTTATCTGTTTTTAACTCATTGTTGGTTTTATTATTTTGAATGTTTTTAAATATCTGTCTTTAGCTGTTTCTGCCAATAATTTTATTGTTTAAATTCTTTAATAAATCGCTTTGAGGTATTTTAAAATAAAGCAGTAAATAAAATACATAAATAAATTTCTGAGTCACTGTGGCCCTTGGGTCTCTTTCGTCTTCTATACCATCAGGCCATATGGCACCATCTAGCTCAGTATTGATGACATGGACTAGCATTGGCTCTCCAGGATTCCAGGTAATAGTCTCTTCCAGAGACTAAATTTTCGACTTTTGCATGCAAAACATGTGCCCTACCACTGAGCTACAGCCATATTTTTAAAAAGTATCTTTTAAAATTGTTCTTTTCAGTTCACTAATGAATGCACAGCATACTAGGGCAGATCCACACCATGTATTTAAAGCACATTCAACGTATATTTGAAGCACATGAATCCCACCATAGCATTGCAGCTTTTCTCCCCAAAAAGCTTCAGATTGGGAAGGTTTTCAAAACAGATTATGAATAAGACAAATAAACTACCCTCTTCAACAGCCCAGTAAAATTAAAACTTGTTTGACTCCCTAATTAGAATGTATAACACTGCAGCATGTACACTTTTTAAAACTTCTGTTCAAAAATTATTTGAAAGATAAAATGTATAATATGCCATTTTTGCAAGTAATTAAAAAAATTATACACACTTTTATGCCTGCCAAGATCCTGCTGTGATCTGCTGTTGTAGTGCAATCCAATGCATTTTTACTCAGTAGCAAATCCCAATCCTGTACAGAGAAAGTGCTCTTTATGCTGCTGAAAGCTATATATTTACTGAATTCCTGATGTGAGACAAGCAGGAAAAGGAAACTGTGCATTTAGCTATTGCCTGGAGGTCAACAAATCTTGTCAATCACAACCCTGACTTCACTTATTGGCTAAAAACCTAAAAGGGCAGGGATTAGATCAGCTGGTACTAACAGAAGTTGCGGGTGTGACATTTTGGTTTATATCTTTTGAACCAGACCACCTAGAAGCTTAATTTTTTTTTAATGAAAGCTGAGAGTCTGGAGATTAAGGTGACTCACCTGGACACCTGGAGAAGACCCCCCAAAAACAGAGACTCCGGATGAAAACTGGAGACTTAGCAACCTTGGTTTACTTAAATACAGCCCTGCTTTGAGCAATTTTACCTGGCTGGAAGTTGTCCTTGAATTCTGGTCATTCTTCTTGCTTGCCTGGATAGAGGACAGATAGGGGTCTGTAGAAACTAGCCTGCTGTTCAAAGGTAAAATTCAGATTTGTTGCTCCTTCCACTTATGCCTCTAACATCACCCACCACTTACATGTGGCCCCAGAAAGGTTGCCTGGAAAGAAATGTGGCCCTCTGACTGAAAAAATGTTATCTCCCCCCCCCACTCTAATGTGAGGAGACAGGAACTGAGGACAGGATAGCATTGCTTGATCTCCAGTTTTCACCCAGATACTCTGTTTTTGGGGTCCTCTCTGGGAGAGTCACCCCAGTCTACAGGTTTCTGATTGGCCAGGGGGCATGACAACAGCCCCAAATCTCCCTTCCCTACGGAGATTTAGGTCCATTGACATGCTTCTTGGCTTTGGAGCTGGCTGCATTCGATTGCTGGGGCGAGAAGAAACTTCCTCCTTGACCCCCCATCTAATGCAGTCAGCTCCGGGGGGTGCAACATGGGCCCAAATCTCCCTTTTCTAGCGAGATTTAAGTCTGTTGATGCACCCCGGCTTCAGAATTGGCTGCATCCAATTGGGGGAGTGAGGAGGAGGAAGTTCCTTCTCATCCTCCCAATGGTATGCAGCCAGCTCTAGGGCCCTTCCTGTGACATCAGTAGCACTCATTCTGTGACATAACTAGTGCTGCTCCTGAAATCTCAAGGTTTGAGATGCTGCTGACCTGGCAACCTGCTGACCTGGTACAGGACCTTAAGCATCTTAGGCCTTTACAATTTTAAATGTTGGAATTAGGATGGAAGCGGAAAATGCTAAACTATATTTTTGATCATTCTGAGGTGCTTAAAAAGCCTTACAATAATAATGTCATAATCGCTTGGATTTTTTGTATTTAGCCCAGGAGTGCCATCTAGTGGTACATTTATGAACTGTATTGCTTACGTCACCAAAAAGTAGTCTTCAAATACATAAAAAGTTGGGATCTATGCATAGAAGTGCATATTTGTGCTGCAAACTTACTATCATTTGCAGTTGTCCCCAATCTGGTGTGCTCTCAATGTTGTTGGACTACACTTCCCATCGTCCCTGACTATTGGCCATGCTAGCTGGGGATTATGGAGGTTGTAGTCCAAAACATCTGGAGGGCACCAGACTGGGGAAGGCTGATCAATTATATATTGTTTTGAGAGATTTATACTGAAAGGCTGTCTAGAAATTGTACAAAAGTAAATGCATATAAATACAGGCAAGTCACGGGGAGTCTTCCACATCTAATGGAAATGGCAAGGAAGCAGATTTTGGCAAAATATTGTGACAAAGTTCCTAATGGTAGCAGTGGTAATGCAAGGAATGTGACCTTGTGGCCCTGCAGAGGTTGTTGGACTCCAACTCCCATCATCCCTGATTATTGGCTGTGCTGGCTGGGGCGGATGGGAGTTGGAGTCCAGCTATACCTGGAGGTTCACAGGTTGCCCATTCCTGCTTAACAGAGCAGAGGTGCAGAGATCGCTGTTGTACTCAGATCCTGCTTGCGAATTTCCCATTTGCATCAGGTTGGCCACAGTGCGAACAGGATGCTGGACTAGCTGGGCTTTTGGCCTGATCCAACAGGGCCCTTCTTAGCTGTTCCACAGTGGAACAGGATATCTCAGGGGCAGGGGGCTGCTAGCTGCTGATTTTTCTGATCCATTTTTCCCCTCGCAAAAAAAATTGATATTAATATTATCATTTTGAAAGGAAATATTGATAAATGAATGGAAATATTGATATTATCATTCTTAGTATCTATATTCAAAAATAGCTGCGGAAAATCACTAGGTAAAAATCCTACCTGCAATGATAGGGAATAAGCAAATTAATGGAACATTCGCTAACAGATCCGAATTGGGTGGAATTCTAGCATATCCTTAGCAGAGGTTGAACAGCCAATCTTTCAGGGACACAGTGTTTGCAGATTTTCTGCATTTCCAGGGGTGCCGGATTAGATCAGCGTTTCTCCAACAGTGACAAATGGATCAGGCCATTGTCAGCTGGGCCTCTTAGTACCACAACCAGCCCAGTGCCTCCTCACTTGTCTGCTCTGCCCCCTAGCCATCCAGCCTTTCCCAACCTTTGGGTCCCCAGAGGTTGCTGGACTATAGTTCCCATCATTCCTGACAATTGACCATGCTGGGTGGGGCTGATGGGAGTGGTAGTCTAGCAACCTCTGGGGACCCAAAAGCTGGGAAAGGCTGCTTAGCTTTTTGGTTGGGCCAGTGCAAACATCAGCAAGAACTTGTGCTGTGCTGAGTACAGATGGCCAGGAGTAGTAATGTCATAGAAAATTCAGACGTGCAGGATCCCTTCATGTTAGTCACAGCCATTTCTCTCCCTCGTTTTTTGCTGTTGGGTTGAGAATGAGATCCTTGTTAATGCCTTCTCTCACAACAACAGATGTCCGTAGGAGCCAATAAGCATGAAAGTGGAGAGTGTTAGCTACTGAAAAGAGTCTTCTCAGTGGCTGACTCACCTCCTTTCACTCTGATTGGCTTCAAACAGCAGGAAAGGACAAGGAAGCATGTTAGAAGACGCTTTTCAGTGGCTAATACACTCCCTTTTCATGCTGATTGTCTCATAGGATGCTGGAGACATAAGGACCCTGCTCCCAAAAAGGTAAGGGGTCTAAGACCCCCCCCAAGACCCTGGCCAACTACCCCTCTGGCCAGGAGATAGAGCAGTTCAAGGGAGGATGGGGGAAGGAAGGTCTCCCTCCTCTGGAGGGAAGGGGCTAGAGGAGGTATTGAAGGAAATTCGAATGTGAGAAAAATATTAATATTATTAATAAGGGGAGTGGAAAGGAAAGGGGAAAAAGTCTTAGGAGTAATAGGAGTCTTCTAACAACTTTCACTATCCCTTTACACACCACAGTTCCCAGGATTCTTTGGGAGAAGCCATGACTGTTTAAAGTGTTGATACTGCTTCATATCCATGGTGCAGATGTAGCCCTGGTCAACAGCTACCAACAGCTGCCAGTCTCCACCCTGCCCTAGATAACTGACAGAAATTCTTCCCAATTTGGGCAGTATTTCTGGTTTGTCACTAGTACCATTGTCACCACATTTTGAACGTCTGGCTGAGCATCACGTTATGGGGTAGCTTTTCAAGTTGGGGTTTGAAGTGCAGGTCCACTGTCCCTGACTCACTTTACTGACCCCACATGTTACTGACCCCAAGATTGTTATGGTCAATGGCCACGTTAACATGAATGGAGCTGCAAATTATAACAGCCGCCATGCCCTTTGAAGTTGGTTATACACGCTCTTGAATGTCACACTGACATCATAAATGGTAGTCGTTCAACTTATCAGTCTGCCACAGTCATTAAGAGTGTCGTCACTGTAATCTGAAAGAACAGTAAAAAGTGGAATTAATGAGCAATCATGGCTTCTAAGTAGGGCTCCTTTACCATCCTTGTGGGAACAGCGACATTTAATGGGCTCTGACCAATTGGAACATTTTTGTAATGGGACCTAACAACTCATATTACAAGGAACGTGTAAGAAAACTGCCCCGGTTCTTGTCTAAAGCTACAAGAAAAACAGAAGAGGAAAAAGGATCTGTCTGATCTCCTCCGAGATTGTGTGCTCGTCTAGGACATTCCTCTTTAAAAACTGAGGGTGAATATTCACTAGATGTTCTTCATATTTTAGTATTTGCCAAATATTATCTGTATATGCCATCTGATTTCAGGTTTTGAATATTCATTGGCTGTTCTAACATATATCAATATTTGCCAAATATTGTCCATCTTTGGCATCTCATTCCATTTTAGTTCATGGCTTGATATTTGACAGTTGGTATTTGACAACATTTGGCATATAGTGCCACTTTTTATAGCTGGCACGCAGTGGCACTTAGTATTTGACAGTCGACCTTGTGAGGCTTCACGCTGGATTAAAAACTGCAAAACAATATGACACATGGGGAATGTCAACTTTAGCAGTTGTGAGCATTAATTCATCCAGAACGCAGGGGTGTAGTTTTATTCAGAAACCCTGATTCACATATGCAAGAAAAATCCCGAACAAGAACAATGCTATACAATGTTTTAGGATTCAAAGGGCTTCAGGTACGTTATATTGTTGTATTCTGGAGGCAATTCTGCTTCTGTCGAGGCTAATTTAAGGGGAGAGGGTAGGAGATCTGTGGGTGCCAGGAAAGGCCTCTGTGGGTAAGAACATAAGAACATAAGAAGAACCTGCTGGATCAGGCCAGTGGCCCATCTAGTCCAGCATCCTGTTCTCACAGTGGCCAACCAGGTGCCTGGGGGAAGCCCGCAAGCAGGACCCGAGTGCAAGAACACTCTCCCCTCCTGAGGCTTCCGGCAACTGGTTTTCAGAAGCATGCTGCCTCTGACTAGGGTGGCAGAGCACAGCCATCATGGCTAGTAGCCATTGATAGCCCTGTCCTCCATGAATTTGTCTAATCTTCTTTTAAAGCCATCCAAGCTGGTGGCCATTACTGCATCTTGTGGGAGCAAATTCCATAGTTTAACTATGCGCTGAGTAAAGAAGTACTTCCTTTTGTCTGTCCTGAATCTTCCAACATTCAGCTTCTTTGAATGTCCACGAGTTCTAGTATTATGAGAGAGGGAGAAGAACTTTTCTCTATCCACTTTCTCAATGCCATGCATAATTTTATACACTTCTATCATGTCTCCTCTAACCCGTCTTTTCTCTAAACTAAAAAGCCCCAAATGCTGCAACCTTTCCTCGTAAGGGAGTCGCTCCATCCCCTTGATCATTCTGGTTGCCCTCTTCTGAACCTTTTCCAACTCTAGAATATCCTTTTTGAGATGAGGCGACCAGAACTGTACACAGTATTCCAAATGCGGCCGCACCATAGATTTATACAACGGCATTATGATATCGGCTGTTTTATTTTCAATACCTTTCCTAATTATTGCTAGCATGGAATTTGCCTTTTTCACAGCTGCCGCACACTGGATCGACATTTTCATCGTGCTGTCCACTACAACCCCAAGGTCTCTCTCCTGGTCGGTCACCGCCAGTTCAGACCCCATGAGCGTATATGTGAAATTAAGATTTTTTGCTCCAATATGCATAATTTTACACTTGTTTATATTGAACTGCATTTGCCATTTTTCCGCCCATTCACTCAGTTTGGAGAGATCTTTTTGGAGCTCTTCACAATCCCTTTTTGTTTTAACAACCCTGAACAATTTAGTGTCGTCAGCAAACTTGGACACTTCACTGCTCACTCATAATTCTAGGTCATTAATGAACAAGTTGAAAAGTACAGGTCCCAATACCGATCCTTGAGGGACTCCACTTTCTACAGCCCTCCATTGGGAGAACTGTCCGTTGATTCCTACTCTCTGCTTTCTGCTTCTTAACCAATTCCTTATCCACAAGAGGACCTCTCCTCTTATTCCATGACTGCTAAGCTTCCTCAGAAGTCTTTGGTGAGGTACCTTGTCAAACGCTTTTTGAAAGTCTAAGTACACTATGTCCACTGGATCACCTCTATCTATATGCTTGTTGACACTCTCAAAGAATTCTAATAGGTTACTGAGACAGGACTTTCCCTTGCAGAAGCCATGCTGGCTCTGCTTCAGCAAGGCTTGTTCTTCTATGTGCTTAGTTAATCTAGCTTTAATAATACTTTCTACCAGTTTTCCAGGGACAGAAGTTAAGCTAACTGGCCTGTAATTTCCGGGATCCCCTCTGGATCCCTTTTTGAAGATTGGTGTTACATTTGCCACTTTCCAGTCCTCAGGCACGGAGGAGGACCCGAGGGACAAGTTACATATTTTAGTTAGGAGATCAGCAATTTCACCTTTGAGTTCTTTGAGAACTCTCGGGTGGATGCCATCCGGGCCCGGTGATTTGTCAGTTTTTATATTGTCCATTAAGCTTAGAACTTCCTCTCTCGTTACCACTATTTGTCTTAGTTCCTCAGGATCCCTTCCTGCAAATGTTAGTTCAGGTTCAGGGATCTGCCCTATATCTTCCACTGTGAAGACAGATGCAAAGAATTCATTTAGCTTCTCTGCAATCTCCTTATTGTTCTTTAGTACACCTTTGACTCCCTTATCATCCAAGGGTCCAATTGTCTCCCTAGATGGTCTCCTGCTTTGAATGTATTTGTAGAATTTTTTGTTGTTGGTTTTTATGTTCTTACCAATGTGCTCCTCAAATTCTTTTTTAGCATCCCTTATTGTCTTCTTGCATTTCTTTTGCCAGAGTTTGTGTTCTTTTTTATTTTCTTCATTTGGACAAGACTTCCATTTTCTGAAGGAAGACTTTTTGCCTCTAAGAGCTTCCTTGACTTTGCTCGTTAACCATGTTGGCATCTTCTTGGCCCTGGCGGTACCTTTTCTGATCTACGGTATGCACTCCAGTTGAGCTTCTAATATAGTGTTTTTAAACAACTTCCAAGCATTTTTGAGTGATGTGACCCTCTGGACTTTGTTTTTCAGCTTTCTTTTTACCAATCCCCTCATTTTTGTGAAGTTTCCTCTTTTGAAGTCAAATGTGACCGTGTTGGATTTTCTTGGCAATTGGCCAGTTACATGTATGTTTAATTTAATAGCACTGTGGTCACTGCTCCCAATCGGTTCAACAACACATCTCGCACCAGGTCCCGGTCCCCACTGAGGATTAAGTCCAGGGTTGCCGTCCCTCTGGTCGGTTCCATGACCAACTGATCTAGGGAATAATCATTTAGAATATCTAGAAACTTTGCTTCTTTGTCATGACTGGAACACATATGCAGCCAGTCTATGTCGGTAGTTGAAGTCACCCATTACTACCACATTTCCTAGTTTGGATGCTTCCTCAATTTCATATCTCATCTCAAGGTCTCCCTGAGCATTTTGATCAGGGGGACGATAGATCGTTCCCAGTATTAAGTCCCTCCTGGGGAACGGTATCACCACCCACAACGATTCTGTGGAGGAGTCTGCCTCTTTTGGGGTTTCGAGCTTGCTGGATTCAATGCCTTCTTTCACGTATAGAGCGACTCCGCCACCAATACGTCCTTCCCTGTCCTTCCGATATAGTTTATATCCAGGGATAACCGTATCCCACTGGTTTTCTCCATTCCACCAGGTCTCCGTTATGCTCACTATATCAATGCTCTTCTCTAAGACCAAGCACACCAGTTCTCCCATCTTGGTTCGGAGGCTCCTAGCATTAGCGTACAGGCACTTGTAAGCAGTGTCTCTCTTCAAGTGTCTTTGGCACTTGTGGTTAGGCCTGTGGTAATTTTGCTCTTCTGAATTTATATCCTGTGCCCCTGCTCTCACAATGCCTACTTCTAGGCCTACCCCTTTTAAAATTTCATCATTTCTTTGGTTTTTATCCCGGGGGGGAGGTTTATTCCGAACCGGACCTTTCTCAGCTCCTGTCGGGTTTCCCCCCTCAGTCAGTTTAAAAGCTGCTCTGCTACCTTTTTAATTTTAAGTGCCAGCAGTCTGGTTCCATTCTGGTTCAAGTGGAGCCCGTCCCTTTTGTACAGGCCCGGCTTGTCCCAAAATGTTCCCCAGTGCCTAACAAATCCGAACCCTTCCACCCGACACCATCGTCTCATCCACGCATTGAGACTGCGAAGCTGGGCCTGTCTGGCTGGTCCTGCGCGTGGAACTGGTAGCATTTCAGAGAAAGCCACCTTGGAGGTCCTGGCTTTCAGCATCCTACCTAGCAACCTAAATTTTGCTTCCAGGACCTCACGGCTGCATTTCCCCATGTCGTTGGTGCCAACGTGCACCACGACCACTGACTCCTTCCCAGCACTGTCTACCAAACTATCTAAACGACGGGCGATATCCGCAACCTTCGCACCAGGCAGGCAAAACACCTTGCGGTCTACACGCCCATCACACACCCCACTGTCTATGTTCCTAATGATCGAATCACCCACTACAAGGATCCCTCCACCCCCTGGAGATATATCCTCGGCACGAGAGGATAGCTGCTCATCCCCCAAGGAATGGGTCCCTTCTAAGGGATCGTTTCCCTCTTCCTCAGCTGGATGCTCTCCTTCCCCGAGACCATCATTCTCCATGATAGCGAGAGCTATCATCGTTGGAGTGGGACACAGCTATAACGTCCCTGAAGGCCTCCTCCACACACCTCTCTGCCTCTCTCAGCTTTTCCAGGTCCGCCACCTTGGCCTCAAGGAAATGAAGTCATTCCCGGAGAGCCAGGAGCTCATTGCACCGAGAGCACACCCACGACTTCTGTCCAACAGGCAGATAGTCGTACATGCTGCAGGCGGTGCAAAACACTGGAAAGCCCCCACACCCCTGCTGGCTTCTTACCTGCATAGTTTTGTTTAAGGTTTATTACATCAATGGGTTGGAGATTGCGGTTTAGTTGAGGTCAGGGAACAGACGGGCAGAGTGGGGGGCCCTGGCCTCCTCGCCCTGCTGCCGAACTCGCTCTGCTGCTTAACTCGCCTTGATGCTTCGTCAGCTGGGGCTCCCTCTAGCTCGTGGAGCGGGCTCCCTCGCTAGGGTGCTCTGACTTTATATGTGTGGCTGGTTCCTCCCAGCTACTGCTGGCAGCCAATGATGTGTTACTTGAGGCTGATGGCTATCAGCTGGGGCTTAAGTCTTTAGTATTCTCTCAGGCTTCCTTCCTTCCTGAGCGAGGGGCGGGGCTGTTTAAGCTTTTGGCTGCTTTTAATCTAATCAAGGGGCTGTGTCTAATCAAGGGTACATGTGTGTCTACCGGTGCCACGTTGGCAACCCCTGTGTAATCTTTACAACAACCTTGTAAGGTAGTTCAAAACTATTGCCTTCATATTGCAGATGGGACATGTGTGCATGGAGACTTGCCTCAAGCCTCGTAGTGAGCTCAGGTTTATTTTCTGCTGAGGAATCCCTGCATATCTGCATCTTTTAGAGCAGGAATGGGGAACCTCAGACCCAGGGTCCCATTGCAGCCCTTCAGTATGTGTGAGTGTGAAGAACTAGCCTACGATTCAAAGGTAAGATTCACATTAGTTGCTCTGCCCAGTTTTTGCCTCTGGCCCTGCCCACCAATGGCATGTGGCCCCCAGGAGATTGCCCAGATGGGACTGTGGCCCTTGGGCTGAAAAAGATTCCCTGTGCATGTTCTAGAGTAGTTATGGGGAAACTTTGGCTCTCCAGATGTTGCTGAACTACAAATCCCATCATCCCTGGCCATTGGCCATGCTTGCTGGGGCTGATGGGAGTTGTAGTTTAGCAACATTTGGAGGGCCAAAGGTACCCCACACTCGTTCTAGAGGGCGCACGCAGACCACTGCTCCACACAAACTGGTAGTGACACCTAGAGCACACCAACACTCTCCTGTGGCTGCAAAGTGTCAGGAAAAACAGATCTTGGAGGCCACGCTGTTTCTGCAGGAAGCTCATTGTCTATTCTTGTTCTTCTCTAAAGCGTCCAAAGATCCCAGACATCTCTGGAAAAACACTTTGAAAGCCACTCATTGAAATGTACCATTGTGCTTTCAGCTTCACAAAACAGGGGTGACAATTCAACAGGCCAACGTCTGGCTTAACCAAAGAACTGGTGGCTGACACATTTGATTCCGCAAAGGCTACGATGACTAATTATCCCAAGCCTACCACTTTGCTGCCAACACATGTCGTGAGCAAAATAAAAGATACCTTCTTTAAACAAAGCCATCTATAACCAAATAAAAAAACCTGGGCTTTTTTGTGCACATGGATTACTTGCGCTGTATGAAAGAAGTCCATTTTTTAAAAGATGGAAAAAAGCTGAAGACAGTTTAACTTCACAGATGGTTCTCTCCGCAGGAGACCCCAACACAGATATTTTATGTGTTCTGTGTGTTAACTAAGAATTCATGGGAAAATAAGCCTTTATGGTTTTCTGTGATTGCTTCGTAGCACACAAAGCGTCATGGATTAAACAATTCTGTTTATGGGGAAATCTAACTTTTGTTTTGTTTTGCCCGTCGAGTTCGGAAAACTTGGGTGCAGCAGGACAGTCCAGTGTGAGTGTGCTTTTTTTCCGTTTTGAAGATTCAAAGCAGAGAGTATTGGCTTTGTTTTTCTGCACAGTTGGTCTTCAACACCTTGACCCAGGGTGGGCCGCAGCAGGTACAATCATCCTCATTTTCCTTCTTCGTTTAGAGCTCCCTCCTCATCCCCCTTTCAGAAACTGAGAGAGGATAATGAGACACAAAGCAGGATAGGACTCCTCTGTGTAGAAGGGATTTCAACAAATACAGCTTTTGTCACCCCCTGCATTATTGACAGTTGGAACCTGCCCAAATTCCTGTTAGCTGTACAATTTTTAAAGGTACAGAAGCCCTGCTGTCATCCCATATATCAGCCTTTCCCAGCCTAGTCCCCTGCATTTTGGAAGACAGCTCCCCTCAGTCCCAGAGTCAGGACACCTGATGACAGCTGTCGTCCAAAACATCCGGAAGGCTTCAGGTCGGGGAAGGCTGCCTAATCATCAAGGCACCCCCAGAGACAAAAGCAAGGATATGCACAAGTGCTCTAGCCAGAAGGAATGCATGTAAATATTATCCCAGTGTATCTTTACCTGTACTGGACTTGAATTTGGTGTTTTATATGTTTTCTTTATTCTTGCTATTATTGTTAAATCAGTTGGGGTGTTTAATGGGAAACCATTTATAAGAGAATTAATTAATTGATTAAATATAAGAAATGTGAAGGATTGCAGTGGTGACTAGTCTCTCTCTCTTCCTGCCCAACATTCAAGTGGTTATGCAAACAGACACTTTGCGCACCCAAACTTTACATGTGTGAGTTCTGAACTCGTGATCAGAGACTCCACAAAAAGCACATCAAACAATCTGCATGCGTAGCGCACACGGCTTGTTTACATGAGCAACTGAACTACGGGGGGGGGGGGGAGGACAGAGTGAAACTCTCATTTTCTGGATGAGGAATGTCCAGATTCACACTGCAAGCCCTTTTGAAAGGAAAATGGTACATCTGATGTCGTGATGTCAGGTGACTGACAGGTGGGTAGCCCCACACGTATGTCAAGCTTGGCCCACATGGAGGGGTGCATAAGGATCTGGACTGCTGGCTAGATCTAATCCCCCACCCAAGATGCACAGCTAGATAATCCACCTAGCACCCTAGCTTCTGTGTTCTGCACTAGCTGCAGCTCCCAAACCAAGCAAACGAGTAGTCCAACACTGAGCACACTGCAGTCATGCAATAGTGAGGTTAGTAAAGGGTGGACCACAGCGGCCAGGCTATCCTTGTCCAGGGAAGGGTGCAGTTGTCATACCAACCAAGATGGGTAATAGGCGCTCCATGCACAAAGTTCACTTGGGCCTCTCATGACAACGGTGGTTCCGGGAGCATCCCAGATTTTGTATAGCTATGCTGAAATCCTGTATTTCTCCACTGATTTCTGTAGGCAGCTCTCAGTTTTGCATGGGGGGGGGCAGGGAGGGGAAAAACGTCACTTGAAACCATAAATTGGCCCCATATGATAGTCCTGCAATTGGATCTATACACTGAATGTTTGGGGTCTCTGCCACTGCCATCCTTCCTCTCCACCTCCCTGCATTTTACCAGGATTTGTTATATGGCCAACTGATAGTGACATGTATCATCTGATGGATCTTAATGGTTCTTGGTTTCATCTGGTGCAATGCTATTGCTTTCTTTTCTGTATTGGCATGACCGTTTTGGTTTATTTATTTCACACTTCACATTTATTTTCATGTGTAAGCTGCCTCTGCTATCAATTTGATGGGAGGTCTGGATATAAATTATACAGGATTGCAGCCCTGTGCAGTGAGAAGGAAGTTTCATCAGTCAATGGGATTTACTCCCAAGTAACCATACATAAGATTGCAGTTGTGTAGCCCAATCCTATACACATTCAGAAGTTGCACTGTTATTTAATGCAACTCCTGTGTGCATAGCACTGCAGCCTTTACAAGTCGACCATATGCGCTATTTGGCCCGCCTGATTTGTTGTTGTTACCTGCCTTCGAGTCAATTTCGACTTATGGTGAGCCTATAAATCAGTGACCTCCAATAGCAACTGTTATAAACTACCCTGTTCAGATCTTGTAAGTTCAGGTCTGTGGCTTCCTTTATTGTCTTTTCTAATGAATCATGTCTTTTCATTATGTGCCCAAATATGATAACCTCAGTTTCATCATTTTCATTTCTAGTGATAGTTCTGGTTTAATTTGTTCTAACACCCAATTATTTGTCTTTTTCGCAGTCCATGGTATGCGCAAAGCTCTCCTCCAATACCACATTTCAGATTAGTTGATTTTTCTCTTATCCGCTTTTTTCACTGTCCAACTTTCACATCCATACATAGAGATCGGAAATACCATGGTCTGAATGATCCTGACTTTAGTGTTCAGTGACACATCTTTGCATTTGAAGACCTTTTCTAGTTCTCTCATAGTCTCCCTCCCCAGTCCTAGCCTTCTTCTGATTTCTTGACTATTGTCTCCATTTGGGTTACTGACTGTGCCAAGGTATTGATAATCCTTGACAAGTTCAATGTCCTCATTGTCAACTTTAAAGTTATATAAATATTCTGTTGTCATTACTTTAGTCTTCTTGATGTTCAGCTGTAGTCCTGCTTTCGTGCCTTCCTCTTTAACTTTCATCAGCTTTCTTTTCAGATCATTACTGGTTTCTGCTACTAGTATGGTATCATCTGCATATTTCCTCCAATTTTCACACCTCCATCTTGGTCCAATCCTGCTTTTCGTATGATATGTTCTGTGTACAGATTAAATAAATAGGGTGATAAAATACACCCTTCTCACATCCTTTCCGATTGGGATCATAGAATCATAGAATAGTAGAGTTGGAAGGGGCCTATAAGGCCATCAAGTCCAAGCCCCTGCACAATGCAGGAATCCAAATCAAAGCATTCTTGACAGTTGGCTGTCCAGCTGCCTCTTGAATGCCTCCAGTGTCAGAGAGCCCACTACCTCTCTAAGTGATTCCATTGTCGTATGGTTCTAACAGTTAGGAAGGGAATCAATCAGTTTTTCCATATTCTGTCCTTACAGCAGCCTCTTGTCCAGAGTACAGGTTGAGCATTAGGACAATCAGACGCTGTGGCACCCCCATTTCTTTTAAAGCATTCCATCATTTTTCATGATCTACACAATCAAAGGCTTTGCTGTAATCTATAAAGTACAGGGTGATTTTCTTCTGAAATTCCTTGATCCGTTCCATTATCCAATGTATGTTTGCGATATGATCTCTGGTGCCTCCTCCCTTTCTAAATCCAGCTTGGATGTCTGGCATTTCTCATTCCATATACGGTAAGAGCCTTTGCTGTAGAATCTTGAGCATTACTTTGCTTGCATGGCATATTAAGGGAATAGTTCGATAATTACTGCATTCCCTGGGATCCCCTTTCTTTGGAATTGGGATGTATATGGAACACTTCCACTCTGTGGGCCATTGTTTAGTTTTCCATATTTCTTGACAGATTTTTGTCAAAATTTGGACAGATTCAATCTCAGTACCTTGTAGCAGCTCTATTGATATGCCATCTATTCCTGATGATTTGTGTCTTCCAAGTATTTTAAGAGCAGCTTTCACCTAGCATTATAGCATTTCTGGTTCTTCATCACACAGTTCCTGCTTGAATGAATCTGTCATCCTGGCATCTCTTTTATAGAGTTCTTCAGTGTATTGCTTCCATCTTCCTTTTATTTCATCTCGGTCAGTCAGTGTGTTTCTTTGTTGATTATTCAACATCCCTACTCTTGGCTTAAATTTCCCTTTAATTTCGCTAATCTTTTGGAATAGGGCTCTTGTACTTCCCTTTTTGTTGTCCTCTTCTCTTTCTTTACAATAACTATTGTAATAGTTCTCTTTGTCCTTACGTACTAGTCACTGTATTGTTGCATTTAGGGTTCTAACTGGGTTTCTATCTCCTTTTGCTTTCCTTCTTTTTTTAACCATTTTAAGAGTTTCTTCAGTCATCCATTGAGGTCCTTCTCTCTTTTCAATGAGAGGTATTGTCTTTTTGCATTCTCCCCTGATAATGTATCTGACTTCAATCCATAGTTCTTCTGTTTCTCTGTCAACTAAGTTTAAAGCCTCAAATCTGTTCTTTATTTGATCTTTATATTCTTCTGGGATGTTATTTAAATTGTATTTTGGCATTATGATTGCTTTGTTCTTCTTCTTTAGCTTTTCTCTGATTTTTTATATGACCAGTACATGATCTGTACCAGTCTGCTCCTGATCTTGTTTTTGCAGAAAGTATGGAACTTCTCTATCTTCTGCTAACAATTATATAATCAATGTGAGTCCTATATTGACCATCTGGTGATGTCCACGTGTACAGTCATCTTTTTGGTTGCTCAAAAAATGTGTTTGCTAGAAACAAATTATTGGCTTCACAGAATTCAATAAGTCTTTCTCCTGCTTCATTTCTGTCTCCTAAGCCCCATTTCCCCACAATTCCTAGTTCTTCTCTATTCCCTACTTTTGCATTCTAGTCCCCCATGATTATCAGCACATCTTGTTTTGCTGTGCAGTTTCTTCCTGTACTTCTGCATAAAATCTCTCCAATTCCTCTTCTTCTGCATTTGCCATTGGAGCGTGGACTTGGATGATTGTTATGTTAATAGGTGTCCCATTAAATCTCATTGATATAACTCCCTCACACCTTGCGTTAAAGCTCCTAATTGCTTTTGCTACATCACTTCTCACTATTAAAGCAACCCCATTGCTTCTTAATTTCTCTTTTCCTGCATAAAATATTTTGTAGTTGCCTGATTGGAAATGTCCCACTCCTACCCATTTTAATTCACTCATGCCAAGTATTGTAATGTTGATGTGTTTCATTTCTTGCTTGACAATTTCAAATTTCCCTCGTTCATGCTTCTCACATTCCATGTTCCTATTGCGTGCATCATACAACTCCAGACTCTCCTTTCGCATCTGTGCGCATCAGCCTCTGGGCTTCCTTTCATCTTTGACCCAGCTGCGTCATTAATCACAGCGCTACTCGTACTTGTCCTTTGTTCTTCCCCAGTAGCTTGGTGAGTGCCTTCTGAGCTGGGGATCTCATCTTCCAGCACGATCTCGTGTTGCATTTTGGATACTCTGTTCATAGGGTTTTCATGGTAAGAGGTATTCAGAGATGGTTTACCATTGCCTTCCTCTGAGTCTGGATGCATCTTAGTCTGGTGTCTCAGCTTTGACCATTCCACCGTGGGTGACCCTTCTAGGAGTCTAGCCTCTTGGTCTAGACCAGCCTTTCCCAACCAGTGTGCCTCCAGATGTTGTTGGACCACAACTCCCATCTTCCTGACCATTGGCAATGCTGGCTGAGGCTGATAGGAGTTGTGGTCCAACAACATCTGAAGCCGCACTGGTTGGGAAAGGCTGGTCTAGACTCTTGACGGCATTGCTCTCAGCTTCTTTGACACTCTCAAACCCCCTCACCAAGTTCAGGGGTGCATCCTAGAGGAAATCAACAGGTTTTTATGAGTCCACGGCAGTGCGGAATAGCATGAAAGTTATCAGTTAAGGACTGGGGAGGTTCAGATTCCTATCCAGCCGTGAAGCTCACTGGGTGACCTTGCAGCGGTCACTACTTCTCAGCCTAACGTACCTCATCAGGTTGTTGCGAGAAATAGGAAATGGGGGCGTATCAGCAACACCTCCTTGGAGAAATAGTGGAATATATAAGGCTGCAATCTTATATACATGCTAATCTAGGAGAACAAAGCCATAGGGAAAAGGCTGTAGCTCATTGGCAGAGCATGCAGGTCCCAGGTTCAATTCCCGGCATCTCCAGGTAGAGCTGGGAATGTCCCCTGCCCTGAAACCACCCTGGCCAGTGTGGTCACTGCTAAGCTAGATGCACCCAGTCAGTTATAAGGCATCTCCCTACGTAAGCCCCATTGGACGCGTTTCTGAGACATGCATAGCATTGCGCTGCACATGTACTAAATGAATGCATAAGTAAATACAGCCTGCTATTGTATTACAGTACACAGAAATAGTGGTCGCTGTGTGTTTAATGGGGCTTGCCCTAAGAAGTAGGTTTGCCACTGCACCATGCACCATGCGTTACCCTATTTCGTGCTCTGAACCAACATCCCGAGAGAGAGAGAGAGAATTCCAGCGCTCACACACCAACCAATCACTGCAGGTTCAATATCCCCACACCCTCCCCTGCAACTCACGCTGCATTGCCGCAAAACCCTTTAAAGTCCCGCTTTCCACTCCTGTTTTTTTGGCCCGTACCGCGCATGCGCGCCGCTCACACCGCCCTCCAATTGGCTGTGACAGTCCCGCCGGCCGTGCGCCTGCGCCCTAAACTCTCCTCCTCCGAAGCTTCCGCTCGGCTTTTCCCGGAGGGAGCCTGTTCCTTCCTGTCAGTTAGTCAGTCAGTCAGTCGCCGGCTTGCTTCGGTCTCCCTTTCACGCGGAACTGGCTCCCGTCGCCTTTTTCTTCTCTTTTCTCCCTTTTTTCGGCTATGGCTCAGCTTTGCTACAACCGGGGATGCGGGCAGCGCTTCGATCCTGAGGCCAACACGGATGGTGAGGCTCCTCTGAGGGGGGGGGAAAGGGAGGAATGAAAATGCGGTGGCCTCTGAGGGGGGAGGCGAGGCCTGGCCTGGCCGGGGGGGGGGTAAGCACCGCTTTCCCCTATGCAGATATGTATATTGATATCCTATATTTCCCCCAAGGAGCTCAAGGTGGTTTTCCTCCTCTCGGCTTTATCCTCACAACGACCCTGTGAGGGAGGCCAGGCTGTGAGACACACTGGCTGGTATTCGATGCTAGCCCTATTCAGAGTTAGAGGCCATGGAGTTGTGGCTTGTTTGTTTTTGTCATTGTTTTCTTCTCAGAAGTTCAAGGGTGTATACAAACATGGTTGCCCCCACTCCTGATTTTTTTTCTCACGACGGCCCTGTGAGGTAGGCCAGGCTGAGAGAGACACCCTGGCTGATATCTGATACTAGCCCTGTTAGAGTTAGAGCCGTTGAAGTTAATAGATGTTATTTATTTATTGTTACATTTGTGTCCCAGCTGTCTCTTAAGGAGGTGTACAAACATGGCTGCCTCTCTCTCCTGATTTTTTCCTCACAACAGCCCTGTGAGGTAGACCGGGCTGTGAGAGATATCCTGGCTGGTATTCAATGCTAGCCCTATTCAGAGTTAGAGGCACTGAAGTTAACAGGCGTGGCTTATTTATTTATTACGTTGTGTCACAGCTTTCTTCTGAGGAGTTCAAGGAGGTGTACAAACATGGATGCCTTCCCCCTCCTGATTTTTTCTCATAACAGCCCTGTGAGGTAGGTTAGGCAGAGAGGAAGTGAGTGGCCTAAGGTCACCTGATGATACTAATTTCCATGAAATTAATGAATTTAGGTTCATTAATTTCATTGAGACTTGGATGAATACAGTCCAGTGGCTGGCCTGAGGCCATGCAGGGTGTAGTGGTGTAGTGGTTGGAGCAGCCTTCTCTAACCTGGTGTGCCCCTTGGCCTACCCCCAGGTGGGTGCTTGACTCCAACTACTGGTCAGCATGGCCAACAGTGAAGGCTGATAAGAACTGTCAGGTAAGCACTTGAGAGATCCTGGTACAAATCCTCTCCCTTTCAACCATGAAGCCCATTGGCTGATCTTGGAACATAGGTAGTTGCCTTATACTGAGTCAGAGTATTGGTTTATCTAGCTCAGTATTGTCTGCACTGACTGGCAGCAGCTGTCCAGAGTTTCAGGCAGGAGTCTTTCCCAGCCCTACATGGAAATGCCAAAGATTGAATCCTGGGGCCTTGTGCATGCAACCTGGATGCTCCACCACTGAGCTATGTATGGCCCCTGGGCCAGTCACATGCACATACCATAGAATAGTAGAGTTTGAAGGGTCCTATAAGGTCACTGAATCCAACTCCTTGCTCATTGCAGGAATCCAAGTGAATGCATACCTCACAGGTGGCTGTCCAGTGGCCTCTTGAATGCACACATGCATCAGATTAGGACCAAGGAAATCCAGGTTCAAATTCTTCCGTTTCAGCCATGACATTCATTGGGTATTCTTAGGTTGGTCATGCATATCTTCACCTATTTTACAAGATTGTTGTGAGGATGAAACGGGGAGAAAAAGCAGGATGTCTGTGACAGCTCTGTGGAGGAAGGGTGAGATGGGTTGCAATGCTCTTATGCAGGATTAAGGAAATGGCCGTCCAGATCACCCCTGACCATTGGCCATGCTAAGTGGGACTGATAGGAGTTGGGAATCCAGCAATGTCTGGAGGGCACCAGGTTGGGTAGGGCATTTAATGAAATGTACATCACTACTGTGGTTTTTTTGGATTTCTTCCTAATGGAGCAATAGGGTTACCTGCAAAGGTTGTATATGTTTATGTATCTGTCTCTCTTTACATAAAAAGGTGCTTGTAAATATGAAACATGTATGTCTGCAAGATATATATAAGAGAAATACCTATCACACACACACACAAATCTTATTTGTTTGTATGAGCGTGTCTGTCCTGCTCTTGTAATGCATGCATATCACTCACGGCAGCTTAAGACAATTAATTTATCTTCTCTCTCTGACATTGAAACTTCTATGTAATATATATGGAAAACAAAGGATAGAGTGAAGAGTTGTGCTTCCTCCACCTCAGGAGAGCTAGTAGGCTGGAAATGGCTGTGAAGAGTTGGCAACAGTCAGCCCTAGTGAGTTAATAAGTGTGTGGTGATTTCTCAACATTGACTATATAAAAAATTAAACCACAATTAGCAATGCTTCTCAGAACTAAATTTTGCTGAGTTCAGTAGGCCTTACTTCCAGGTAATTATGAATAGGATTGTGGCCTAACTACCGATATTGAAAAATAGATTCAAAAATAAAATAAAAGTGCACGTGATGTGTGGAGATGGAAGGGAGCGTCACACAATGGCTTGAGTTAGAGAAAAGAGGTATCTGTATTAATAGCTGATGTTTGTTGAATTAATTTTATATGATGAAATCCTAAGACATTTTGGAAATTGATTTCTGTTCAGCATGTTGGGTTGAATCCAGACCTAATTTAGTTGCACATGGGTCCTGTTGAAATCAGTGGGGCAAATTAGTCATGGCTTAAGTCCTGTTTTTGTTAATATATTTTATTGATTTTCATACACTTTATACCACCTTATACCTGCTCATTTCAGTGGAAACAAATTCAGTTAACCTAATCTGAATTTAGTCCATGATCACTATAATTTGATTTAAGAAGAACTGGGTGTATTAAAACTGTAGCATTTTTAAAAAGAAGTTCCATAATGTTTCCGTGCTCCAGCAAGAAATCAATTAATGTGTGTAAAACAAAAACAAATACCACACTGGGGGTGCGTGGGTGGGAGAAGCACCACAAGGTCCCCTTTTCCCCACATATACACATCATATTGTGTGTAAGTTCTTCCCCCACCACTCTCCCGGATTTGATGTTAACTGTGAGTTATTCCTCCATGTTGCTCACCTATTCATTCATTTGTAAGAGGTGGGCAGCTGCTTCCAGCCTTCGACACCCAATCCCAGTCTTGTAGTTCTTATAAGGTAAGAGAGAAGCCACTTCCTTCAAAGCCCATCTCTTCTTCCCTTTCTTTTTTCCCAAACTCTTGGGGGCAAGTTAGGTAATATTTTTGCAAGAGGAAACTTTTTATGTACAACCTGAATGGAAACTTCGGGTTGCTCCTTGAACCAACTGTTTTGTAGTATAGGGAGTAATATAACCTACTACTTGCTGCTGCACCATAGTATCTCTACCTCTTTCCACCCCACTCCCTCTATTCTCCCCCCACCCCCATTAAATACTTTGGTTTCTCTTGTCTACTTTATGGCTAATCTTTGAGGAGAATCAGATGGATCAGATTGTAAAAATAAAATTCAAAGATCTGATGCTGCTTTGATCTAGTAACTGTCGTAACTTTCAATGAGCTAGAGTAACATGTGCTTCTCCCACATCATTTAGGCTGAGGTATTATACAACAGGCGCCCTGTGCTGCTTATCTGCAACATGGTCCAAATACTTCTGTGGCAACCAGATAGTTTGAGGGCTTTATGCTTTAGTCAATGATAGAGAAGATCCTGCATCAGTTTTTTTGTCCTCTCTTGGCACAAATAATGTTTCAGGCTTGTTTTGGGAACATTGTGTTTTGTTGCCACACACTAATAATGGCCTTGAGTTACAAACAACATTAAGTTATCTTAGGAGATAAGCCTGAGCAGCATACGTAACGCAAATGTCCATGCAGAATGCAGAGTATTATCTGTAGTCCTGGGACATGGGGAAGTTTCATTCAAATAGTGTATTAAAAATAACAGAACTATGATTTCGCCAAGGAAACTTTCAGCGTATGACCCTGACATTTGGTCTTGTACGTAATCATTATTAATAGTATTATAATATAGTATTATACTAACATAACAAAATACATACTCTGTACTCTAGATTTCATGAATTGAGCAAGGGGCTGGGCTAGATGAATTTTTTGTTGATGGTTTTTATGATTTTAGCAATGTGCTCCTCACATTCTTTTTTAGCATCCCTCATCACCTTTTTGCATTTCTTTTGCCAGAGTTTGTGTTCCTTTTTATTCTCATTCGAAAAAGACTTCCATTTTTTGATGGAAGCCTTCTTGCCTCTAATAGCTTCCTTGACTCAGCTCGTTAACTCCACTGCCATCCTTTTGACCGTAGTGCTACCTTTCCTGATCTGTGGTATACACTCCAGTTGAGCTTCTAATACTGTGTTTTTAAAAAAACCCAAGCATTTTGGAGTGGTTTGACCCTCTGGGCTTTGCTTTTCAACCTTTTTTACCAATCCACTCATTTTTTTAAAGTTTCCCCTTTTGAAGTCAAATGTGACCGTGTTGGATTTTCTTGGCAATTGAATTGAATTGAAACTTTATTTTTACCCTGCCCTTTTTCCAAACTGGAACTCAGGGCAGCTTACAAATAAAACTACATGTAGTTAAAAACATAGAAAAACATACAAGTAAAATACAATTAAACTATGCACAACCTTAAAACCTTAAAAGGCACTTAAAAATCTAAAAACAATTTAAAATAATACAAATAATAATATAAAACAATAAAACAAGCCTTGTAAAGCCCAATCCTAAACACCTTCTATCCCAAAAGTCTGTCGGAATAAAAAAGTCTTTACTTGCCAACGGAAGGATGGCAAGGAGGGGGCCATTTGTGCCTCCCTAGGAAGGGAGTTCCAGAACCTAGGAGCAGCCACCGAGAAGGCCCTATCTCATGTCCCCACCAATCACACTTGCGAGGGTGTTGGGACTGAGAGAAGGGCCTCTCCTGAAGATCTCAGGGCCCGAGCAGGCTCGTATAGGGAGATACGGTCTGACAAATAGCCTGGACCTAGGCCGTATAGGGCTTTAAAGGTCAAAACCGGCACTTTGAATTGTGACCGGAAACAAACTGGCAGCCAGTGGAGCTGTTGTAACAAGGGAGTTGTATGGTCCCTGTAACCAGCCCCTGTTAACACTCTGGATGCAGCTCTTTGTACCAGTTTAAGTTTCCGAACAGTCTTCAAAGGCAGCCCCACGTAGAGCGCGTTACAGTAGTCTAAATGGGATGTAACTAAGGCATGCATCACCATAGTCAAATCAGGCATTTCCAGGAATGGGCGCAGCTAGCGCACTAGTCTTAAATGGGCAAAGGCACTCCTGGCCACAGCCGAGACCTGGGCCTCCAAGTTCAGAGCTGAGTCCAGGAGCACACCCAAACTGCGAACCTGTGTCTTCAGGGGGAGTGTAACCCCATCCAGCACAGGTTGAATCCCTATTCCCTGATCTGCCCTTCGACTGACCAGGAGCACCTCTGTCTTGTCTGGATTTAGTTTCAATTTGTTCACCCTCATCCAGTCCATCACTGATGCCAGGCACTGGTTCAGGACCAGGACAGCTTCCTTGGCTTTAGGTGGAAAGGAGAAATAGAGTTGGGTGTCATCCGCATGCTGATGGCACTGAACCCCAAACCCCCGGACAACCTCTCCCAGCGGTTTCATATAGATGTTAAATAACATGGGGGACAAAACTGAACCCTGAGGGACCCCATAGGTCAACGGCCAAGGAGTCGAACAGGAGTTCCCCAGCACCACCTTCCGAGTTTGTCCCTCCAGAAAGGAATGGAGCCATCGTAACACGGTGCCCCCAAGTCCCATCCCAGCAAGGCGGTCCAGAAGGATACCATGGTCGATAGTATCGAAAGCCGCTGAGAGGTCCAGTAGAACTAACAGGGACACACTCCCCCTGTCCAGCTCTCTGCGAAGGTCATCCACCAAGGCGACCAAAGCTGTCTCTGTCCCATAACTAGGCCTGAAACCAGACTGAAATGGAACCAGATAATCCGTTTCATCCAAGAATCTCTGGAGCTGGGCGGCCACCACACACTCTATTACCTTGCCCAAAAATGGAATGTTGGCCATTTACAAGCATGCTGTGATCCTGTCCTGCCAAGCTTAAAGTCTAAATTTAGTCTAGGATGAAGAGAACAATGGAGTCAGAGAGGGACAAGAGTGATCAACTAGTTAAGAGGGAAGAATGGTATGGGGGAAGGAAGAATAACAGAGGGGCAAATGCAGTTACACATAGGGGTTTCAGTTAGTTGGCGATGAGGACTGAAGAGTTAAATGAAAGACTTCGTGGAAGGGGTGGATTTGAAGCAGGGAGGAACTACCTATGTCAGGAGTGGGGGAACCTTTGGCTCTGCAGATGTTGCTGAACTACAACTTATGTCATCCCTGGCCATTGGCTATGCTTGCAGGGGCTGATGGGAGTTATAGTTCAGCAACATCTGGAGGCCCAAAGGTTCCCCACACCTGATGTAAGTGATCTGGGAGGGTGTTCCTTGCACATGAGACAGTGAGGTAGAATGGGTGGCATCAGTGAAAAGAGCAGAAGAGAGCAGAGTTGAGTGTGTGTTTCTTTTGGTCCTGTCTAATCATGGCATACTTAAAGTTATGTCGGAAGAATGATGACAGTCATTGGTATATATTGTGTCTCAATCTGGCATTCTTTTTTCCAGGAAATGATTTTGCAGGCAGGTAACTAGATCTGTCAGGATGCACTTGAACTCAGACCCCCTCTATGTTTTGGTGTGTGGTTGAGATCACCTCAGTGAAAGAGTTGTCAGCGCAGTAGTCTATTAATTAGTTAAATCCGCACAAACTTCCTTAGAAATATGCTTCTGAAAGAGAAAACATGAAGTGGGCTTGAGTCCATGAAAATTTATACCATAATAAAGTTGTTAGTCTTTAAGGTGCCATAAAGTGGATTTTGATGGGAGATATTAACATGTCTGTCCTCTGAAAATAGCATGTTTTTAGATATTCACCTGTTGCAACAGGTACTGTCTTAAGAAGAGGTAGTCCCTTCTATACAAGAGGGAATGCCTCTTCTAATGTTATGTCTGCTACCTGTACATTTTGTAAATTGTATTTTTTTAAACAAATTGTCAAATGTTAAGCACTTCTTAGTAGATCCAAGGCCTTTAATTGACTAATCATTGCGCTCCTACTGTGAAGAAGTATGAACATTTTATCATTGTGATGTTCAGCACCTTTGAGGCTCCTGTTAGTCATTAGAATAATTACATGCATGGCACCTGTGATTTGCTGATAGACTTTTTCCCTTAGGGAAGTATGCCCAAAGTAATTCAGATGTTCTAACAAACATTCTGATCAGAAGCAACGTTTTTACTTCAGAGAGCTCAGTGTTAGGACTAATGATGTCAGTAGTGTGCTCAGTGTTTTTTAAAACCTGCTTAATTTGTTTTATATTATCTTTGATGCTTTGAGTTATAATTGCATTTGATATACTATTTATTGTAAAGTGAGAAAAGTTATATTGAACTTGGAAGCAACTCAATCTCTTTTACTTATGACGGAACTGTATATGCTAAATAAGGTAATGCTTCTTACCTAGGACAAATGTATAATAGAACTGGTGTTTCAACTTCTGAATTTCTATGTTCCATTAAGGATGGGAATTGTGTCGTTTAAATAGTTTGAAAATATCTTTGCGTTCTAGAAAATAATGCCTATTTTTTCACTTGTTTGCTTAGCAGTTAGGGTTCTGCTGCTAAGACAGCAAGTCAATCCCCACTAAGCCTATATTCAGCAGTGATGTGATGGTAAGAAAGGATATGAAGATGTTATCATTGGTTAAAAGGTGTTGTTTAGTACAGTAATAACTCAGTTAACAAAGTAGATGTGTTCCTGGACATTACTTCTTTAACAGAACCTTTCCAACCAGATTTAGGAATAACATTTTAAGAATAGGGATTGGTTCCTACATCTGCTCATAGATGGTGGGAACCACTTCAACAGGGCCTTTAAAGAGTGCCTACCTGGCACCCATCCATTCTCCCTCTTTCTCCTCCTTTGAATCATATTGGATCCTTCCCTCCCCAGCCCTGGGAGAAAGCAAGCGATCTCTTTAATGCAAAGCAAAGACACAGGCTTGCAGTTTCACCCTAGCAATTAAAGGCACAGGCTTATCAGTTTATTGATAGCAAAGCAAAGACACAGGCTAGTCAGCTTCACCTTAGAGCAAAGGCACAGGCTTGAAAATTTATCCATAGCAAAGCAAAGACACAGATCTGTCAGTTTTGCCTTAAAGGGAAGGCACAGGCTTGAAAGTTTAGTCAAGATAGTCAGTTTCACCTTCAAAAAAAGCCCTATTAAAAGGAGATGCCTTTTCCAGGATTCCTTAATTGAGGTATTGCTTTACTTCTATTTGACTGGCATGTTTAGGAAGAGACGTACACTGAAGTTGCACTATGGGAAATTTTTAATTGCATTTCCAGACTGCTTCTGAAGTAGTGACCTACATCTTGGATGGAGAAGGTCTGGATGTGTCAGACGTATTGCTTGAATGGAACCTTATTGTTGAATGGAACCTTTTGAAGCAGAGCTGATATAATCTCTCATGTGAAGCTGAGATGCTGTTTCGTGTTTCCCATTGAGAAATGCGTACCTGCAGTGCATTACCTGAACTACTATAACCTAGAAATAGTGACCATCAACAGGGAGTAGAGCAGAAGTATTTATTTATATTATAATTATTTATATTCCGCTTTTCAGTTCCTTCCAAGGCAACTTACAAATAACATCACAATACATTAATATAATCACAATAAATCATATCAAAAATATAAGAAGTCATCAGGATTTTCTTACATGGCAGATAGTGGTAGATGGTCTGGAGGGAGTGTAAAGAGAGTCTATTCCCTCTTTTTCTCCATTCCACAAAGTTTGTTTTGCCTGGACATCTAAGGTAAGACTTCTGGTGCTGGATCATGGAACTTCATAATGAATTGCCAGTTTCAAAACTTGCCTCCAGTGATCTATTTTTGTTTGGTTGCTTGTCCTGGAAAAGAACAATATAGCTCCTTGAAACTTGTTTGGACCCTGAAGAAGTGGTACCTGAAGTTGAAGTCCTTTGCAAACACTTAAGCTGGAATCTGAAGAACTACTCTAAGCATGTCAAACGGTTTGGGCATCCTAGTAGGCTCTTACTCTTTAAGAGCTCCTTTTAAAGCTCTATGCCACATCACTAACTGCTTTGAAATCTCCATCTGTTACACACAGAATGGTTAAACAAATACAACCCCAAAACACCCTTGGGCATGCAGAACTACTTGATTTTCTTTTTTGGATCCTGGCCTTGGCCCCTAGCTTGAATTGTGTTTGGATAACATGTGATACTGGTAATACCAGTGGAGCTGGGGCATAGGTTACATCAAGAATGCTGTCAACCAAGATGATGAGAAAAGGAATAAAATCATCTTCCAGATTCTTCCTTCTCCTTGTTCAAGGTTGTCTTCTCAAATAATCACTGAAAAAAGAATTAAACCTGTAGTGTGTATATTTATGAGTTACATATAGAGTGAAACATACTAAGCTTGGATCTTTTAAAACAGGAGCACAAGTCTTACATTTTTAAGGCTAGATATTTATACTCATCACAATGTATATTTAATCTTCTTCCTCTCCACTTCTTTCCGAATTGACCTTTTTTATAGATCAAATGGCAGTTAAGAATCGGCTACAACTCCAGAAGGGATTATTTTGTGATAATTGTGGTTCCTGAATTCTGTGTTGTGTTTCCATTTGAAGAAGTCTTTAGTGTGCTGGTAGATGATACTGGGCCTTGGTGAATATATGAAAATATTGACAGCAGTCACAAGACTGACTAGTGTTCTACGCTAAATATGACCCATAGATTTAGGGTGTTATTCACTCTGTTAATCCTTCTTTTTCTCTTCCTTTTAGAGTCATGCACCTATCACCCCGGAGTGCCAGTCTTTCATGATGCTCTTAAAGTAGGTGTACAAACATAATTATTTAAGAGTTTTTAAAAGCTTCAGCCAGATCATGTTCATGACAGTATTAAAAGTGCGTTCATGACCTTTAATGTATGTGTTGGCTTGAGTATGTTGGAATGCCCATTTTGCTTTTCTAAAATCAGAAAATAAGCCTGTTACTTCATTGCAGAAGTCATTCCAGCCACCTGTGACCACTGAAAAGTATTGTGTGAAACATGTTCTAGACCACTACTGAACTTAAAGCTACATTTAATTTCTACCAAAGTATATCAGTGAAATTTGTTCTTGGGTATTGCTGGATTCCAGTGCTAGACTATTTAGTGAAATTATATTGCTTTTTAACTATGATGACTGTCACTTTATCTAAAAATAGCTGGTCTCAATTTTTTTGAAGATTGAGCCTTGTAGTGTTGTACCCACTGTTGAAATGTTTATATTCTTTTAGTGATCGTTATAGCTTTGTTATCCCCCATTGGGGAAAATGTATTCTTTTTTCTTCATGTCTTTGACATTAAGATGGTAAATGAAATGTTTCACATGGCCTATATCTTACAGGGCTGGTCGTGCTGTAAAAGAAGGACCACAGACTTTTCTGACTTCTTAAGCATTGTGGTATGTGTGTTGATCATTTTGTAAGGGTTGTCTTTTACTGCAAATGGATTTGACTCTTGAATGCCAAATCCTGATTGAGCATCCTCTGTGCTTCTGATGCAGAGAAGGCCATGGCTCTTGTCCTTTTAATAGTTGGGTAGAATGAAAGTGAGGGTTTTTCCATAAAAGAACAAATATTACCAGATGCTGTTTTTTCTCCCTCTGTGTCAAGCTGCATTTGAAAATATTTTCTCACAAACTATCAAAAAGTGTAGGAGCGCTGGCTGGCTTTGCATCCCGGTATATACTACTCAACACTTTAAGAACTGAAGTATGAAACAAAATCCGTGTGTTAGTTTCACTGAGTTATATACAGGGTGAAACATTTGATGTGGACAAGCTTTTCTGTGATGTGCTTCTTTCATTTTCACATCTGTATTTCATCATTTTCTTAAAATCATTTTTAAGATAACTCAAAACATGGTGAAATATAAATCTGACCATACAAGGGATATGTTGATGATAAAAAATGATCACACCACAGGAAAATTAAATTAGGTAATAACTCTTCCTTATTCAAAAAGCTTAACACAAGCTTGTGTTAAAGTCTTGCTTTTATCTATTTTTAGAATGGTTGTCTGACAAAAAAATTACTTGATTCTATGTAGTGGTTTTATGAGATTGCATTTGCCCATACTTAAATATTGGTATATTTTTATTTTATTTCTAAGGGAATAAAGTTGCAATTTTCAGGCAGAAATGGCAATTTGTGATTAGGAGGAAAGACATATCTTACAATTTATTTTCTTTTTTCCTTTCACAGTAGCACACCAAAATAACCAAGTATGCCTTTAACTTGCAATCCCAACAGTTAAAATGGACCTTCACCAATCAAAGGTTGAGTTGATTAATCTACCATAAAGCCACTACAAAGTTGTAGTCCTAGTTTTTGGTGTCTAACAGCACAGATTTCAGCTTGCTGCACCTGGGGAAAAGCGATTGCTCAGTTTTAGAGTAGCATGCAGAAGGTCACAGGTTCAGTCCCTGACATCCCCAGGCAGGGCTGGGAGAGAGCCTGAAATCTGAAATCCTGGAAAGCCCCTGCCAGTCAGTGTAGACATTGCTGAGCTAGATGGACCAATATTCAAACTCAGTATATGGCAGCTTCCTGTATTCCTCTACCATTACCACTGTTGTCACCCACAGTTTCTCTATTGAACTTTGCCCCTTTGAGAAACTGTTTTTCTCTGGGACAGAAATGGGCAGCCTGTGGCCCTCCAGATGTGCTGGATTACAGCTTCCATGCTAGCTGGGGCTGATGGGAGTTGTAGTCCAGCAACATCTGGAGGGTAATGGCTTTCCCACCCTGCCCTAGAAACACAGAAAAAAGTTTCTAAAAACCTATATTTGCATGTAGCTTGGCCTGTAGACTTTGTACACCTTCTTACCCTGGATACATGAGTGTTGATTTCAGTAGCCTTCAAGTGAAGGAAGTGTGTGTCTGTCCCACAGATGTTTTAATTATTAATGACATTTTGATTATACAATTGGGACCCACAACAAAATGTTGCAGTTTGTGGTACTCCCATACAATGTGCGTGTCAACCATGCTCTTTTCCTGGACAGTCCATATTATTTGTTTCCTCAACAATCAGTCAGTGTTCCTTAGTCTACTGAGCATGCTTAGTCCTCACTGGGTTTTTTGGTTTTCTTTCTAAATATTATTTTTGCCAAACTTGGGATTTCCCTGAGCTTGCTACACCTCCTTCTTGTGCATGGATGGTGTTGTTTGGGCTATGTATGTTTTGATTTCAAAGAACTGAATTTGTTGATAGTTCATATGATTCCAATAAAATATGGCATGCCTTTGTTAACCAAGCATGTGAGTTATAATTGAAGAGAATGTGGGTCTCAGCATTTGAGAAACTAATGAGGAGGGAGTCAATTTAAAAGTTTATAGTTAACCTTGCTGTTCTAAATATTAAGAGGTGAAGCAGTAGAACTAATTTAAGAAATTGCACTGATAGAGCTGAGTATACAGTCAATATTAGGCACTTGTATACAAAAACATTCTTTCTACAACAGGGTTGCACAAAGGGTTTCCATAATAGTGAGAAGCCCCCGGAACCAGTCAAACCCGAAGTTAAAACTACCTCTGAGCGAAAGGAGTTAGCTGACCTGAAGCCTAAATTTCAAGAACACATAATACAGGCACCAAAACCAGTGGAAGCAATACAGAGGCCAAGGTATTGTCATTCATGCCAAATTTGTTTTTCAATTGATCACATCATTTTTAAAAATTTACTTATATTTATGCTTCTTTTTCAGCCCTTTGAGGTGTAATATTTAGGAAGATGGAATGTTAAAACTGAAATTTGTTTTTAAAACGTTTCTGTGTATATTTTGAGATTGGGTAACTTTAGCATGCAGTTAGAGGATATTGAGTTCCTACGACCAAGTACTAAGCAAAGGAAAGAACCCCTTGCTGCTGAGGATAACATGCATGCAGCTGTAGTATTGATGAAACTCTTGGCTCAGATTACAGCACTTGTTAGTACTGTAGACTAGCACAACCCTTTCTTCACCTCCTCCAGAGCCTGAGCATTCTTGCCGGGGCTAAGAGCATACCTTCTATAATTTGGTATTCCTCCATGACAGCCAAAGCTAGCATGTGAGCCCTTCTGCATTAGCAAAACTAGAAACTGACCCAGTTCATCAGTAAACTTTGATGCGGTAGTTGTACTTCCTGCTGAGATATACTTTGGTACTGCTTAGTTTTGCTGGAAGTCATGGGAAATGGAAAGAGAAGAGATATAGCATACTGACAAAGTACATGCTTTGTGTGAATGAAGTTCTAGCTCTATCCCTGGCACCTCCAGTTAAAGGACCCTTGGAGGCAAGACTAGAAAAAGCACTGGAGAGCCAGTCCTAGTTAGACTAGACAGTACTGGGCTTGATGAGGTACAAGACAGTGCCCTGTATTCATATGAAAGTGTTCTAATCTAGATAGTTCTAGAATAATAGTTTTCAACCTTTTCAGTCCCTGAGTGCATCTTTAGTCAGTTACAGGTCCCATTCCTCCATTTATTTATTTCCCACATACACTGTATATAGTGGTGTGACTAATGTAAGTTACCTTAAATCAGGCTGCAGCTTGTCTGGCAGTCCTAACCCACCAGTTGAAGACCAGTTTTCTAGAAGACTTCATAAGTATATTAAAACTAATTGTTCTTGTCATGTTAAAAAGTAATGCACCTTTCCCCCCTGTGCTTTCTTTAGCCCAGATGAGCCAATGAGTTACTTGCAAATGAAAGTTTCAGCTTCCTTGAAGCAAGCATTAGAGAAATTAAAGCTGACATCGGGGAATGAAATAAAAAAAGGTATATAGCTTGCTGGAATTCCACGTTCTTACCTGAATGAGTGTGTTGTAACTCAGTGCTAGAACAGATTCAGTTAATCCAACACCTATAATAGTGCACCCTTCCTAGGAGTTCAGAGCTGTGAACATGGAACTATTGTAGTTGATTGTATAGCTGACAGTAGCTGAACAATAAATGTCTTGGGCAGCAAATATTCAGCATATCATCTTCTCGAGTTCTGTTAATTTTTTAAAAGAAAAAAATGAATTCTTAAGACTGTTATAAAGCAGAACACTCCTGTTTTACAGAAGATGACAGCGATGAAATAAATATTGGGACTACATGTAAAAATTCAGGCTGTACAAAGGTAAATACCTCAGTGCTATATATGCATAAATATGCCACACTTCTAAGCCACTTTACTGTTCCTCCCTTGTTACAAGGTGTCACTTCAGTACAGATCCCATCACCCTGTGTCACATGATGCTTCTCAGCATACACCAGTAGCTATTGTAACATGATTCTTTAGTACTTATTAAGAATGTGTGCATGGGCACATGTTTTTGCATTGCCAGTGAAGTGAGCTATTACCCATTTTTTATGCTCAGATTATCTTCATAATATATTGTGTAGACTTCTAAGTGAAACTTGTGTGAGAATTTCGTGATGTGTTTGATCGGTATTAAAATATGTAAATATTTATCAAATGACTTTTAGATTGTCCCTTTTTAGAAGATCTTTTATTATTTCATTTGTTTTGTCATGTAATATCAGTCAATCTCTAGGCAATTTAACAGCACAATTAAAAACATGCAAAAAAATTAAACATTTTAAAAACATCCAAATAAGTAACAATCATAACACAGCAAAAACTAAACCAATATCTAAAAAGAAAACACTACTAAACTAACCTCTAAAAAAAACCCCCACCACCCAACTATATTAATATTAGCAGCTTTATTAGGTCCAACTAAAAAGTTACAAAATAGTCAGCAAGCATTGTAAGACTATTCTTCAGGCTAGATGTTACGATACAACAAAAATAACACATGAAAATGCGGGGGGCATTGTAGAAAAGTCCCAGTGTGGGCTATGGTGTCATGATGCAGTTTCAGAAATGTCGAACATGTAATTTCAGAATTTAAAATAGAAACTTCTTTCATGACTCGTGATGTTGCATATATGGGATGGATCACAGAAAGGAGGGAGGGAGCCTGTGTTACAAGTTTGCACTGGGCCCCCCAAAATGTTTGGCTCTGAAGAAAAGTCCTATAACAGCCACTACCCCAAGAAGAATGTTTGAATACTACCAGATTGGGGAACATTGGTATATATACCCTCGTCTAATCCAATGACTAGTAAAATGCTGTTTTTCTGTTAATATTTCCTATAGACATTTGAAGGACCGCACAGCATGGAAGAAACATGTACATACCATGCAGGTGTGCCTATATTCCATGAAGGGTTAGTATTGTGCAGTGAGTGCATTGCTTCCTTAAATTATTTGTTAACTATAAGCTAGCTAGACATGAAACTTGGGGTTAGTGCTATTGTGATTTTTGTATGACTTATTTTAATGTTAATACACAGGATGAAGTATTGGAGTTGCTGCAAGAGGAAAACCTCAGACTTCAATACTTTCTTGTCTCAAGAAGGTTGTACAACAGGAATACATGTATGGGTTACGAAGGATGCTGTAAGTAGCTGGGACTGTTATTGGTAGTGTGTTATCTTAACTGTTGGGATGAACGTAATCCGCATGTTTGTATAGACTGATGTGTGAAACTTGGAATATTTTCTTTTTTGTCTGTCAACTTGTACCTTCAATTACGGACTTGAATGCAGTTGAGATATTGTCTGTTGATACTTTGACTTACCCAGAAGAAAATAGTGGGCACAAAGTTTAGTGGAATATATTTGTGTTGAGGAAAACTAGAATTTGGGATTTGTGTCTGAGGTACATTAAACACTTTAAAATTTTGGTTGTATGGGTTTTTCGCTACTAGCTAGGCTGTACACTGTCCCGTTTTCGTACAAGGTACAATGGTTGCAAATGTTAAGACTAGCTATTGCTAGTCGGGCGGTATATAAGTTTAACAAATAAATAAATAAAATATAAACTTGTCTTTCCTTTTTCATCCTGTTAAATTGAGCTTCATGCTCCAGCCATAGAACTTGTTTTCTCATATGTTTGGTGCGAGAACATAAGGGGTGGGGGGAGTAAAAATTACATTGAGGCATCATAGACGAGCAGGGTATAGGCAGAGCCGTAGGGCTGTGCCCTTCATATAGTTCTATGCTCTTCTGAAAAGGGTAGTGAAAGCATTTATAAACAGATTAAAACCATGTTTTGTGTCTTCAACGCTTTATCGCCTATAGGAGAAAAAAGTTGTTCCATGCAGGCATGATTGGCATCAAACTGGACGTGAAGTGACCATTTCAATTTATGCTAAGAATTCAGTTCCTGAACTCAGCCATGTAGAAGCAAATAGCACAATGGTAAGTTAGCCTTATTGGCCTGCAGTTAATATTTTTGCCTTCCAGATCCTTGTCATTTATGTGCCTCATAGAAATGTCTAAAATTATGCTCTTCCTTTTTTTTTGTAAAACGTAAGGGTTGATCTACATGGGATAGCCTTTGGAGGCTGCAGTGCTTCACGTTGTGAGGGAGGGGATCCTTCTCTTTGGAAAAATAGCAAAGCAGGAAGAAGACGTCAAAAATGGACTTTTCCCACCCTGACACACTGCTTCTCTGTGAGCTGCTTCTACATGTGCGTGCACATCCTGCCATATATCAAAGAGCAGGGGCACCGCAGAAGATGCAAGAAAGGACAGCTAGCTCCAGATAACTTAAACAAATGAGCAAAACACATGGCCGGGAGGGGAGGGAGGTACCAACCAATCAGATTTGAGGAAAAGCTTAATATCAATCCTAAAATACGGTGATGAGGCAGAACCTGAATTAGATAGTCCTCTGAGAAAAATCTTTTTAAAGACACGTCCATGTTATCCCCTACTTCCCCTCCGTTTATAGCAGTCTCTGCCCTAGATGAACTGAGGATTTGGAAACTGGGGTATGGAATGGGACACTCATGCTTATCCCAATAGGTCATAACTGAAGTACTACATGGCTTGACATAATCGAGGGTAGTCTTCATTATGGTGTCTGCCCAGTCAAGTAACTACAGTAAAACTAGTTTATATACATATTGATGGTCTCAGTGTCTGCAGTCCCTCTGCTGTGCTTCAAGCTCTGGTTCTGGTGCTCCATCCAAGTGGTGATAGACCATCTTACAAGCTTTATAATTGTATTCCTCCACAGCAGTGTTCTTCAGCCTTGGGCCCCCAGATGTTGCCAGACTACAACTCGCATCAACCCCAGCCAGTTTAGCCAATGGCCAAGAATGATGGGAGTTGTAGTCTCACAACATCTGGGGACCCAAAGTTGAAGAACGGTGCTCCACAGCATCCTAAGCATATTTCCTCAGAATGTGCTATATCTTTCCTTCCATTGCAGGTAAATATCCATATCGTCTTTGAAGGTGATAAGGAATTTAACCAGAATCTGAATTTATGGGGTGTAAGTACACATGTATTTTCTTTCAGGAAAAACGGCAGGTAGTTTTGTAATGATTTGTTTTGGTCTAAGATTTGAATGGTTTCCATTTCAAACACTTGTAATGGGCTTAAATGCTACAAGGAATGTATAATGCCAACAGGTAGCTTACAATTCTGTGTGTGTAACTGCTTTATAGATATTGTGGGTTATATCCAATATTAGTGCTGCTCAGAGTAGACCCATTAAAATTAAGACTCGACTAACTTTGGGTCCATTAATTTCATTTGGTCTGTTCTGAGTATGACTTTGATTCAGCCCTGTGTGTGTTATTTTTTGGTGATGTGCAGATACTAACTCCAGGGTAACTCTTACTTAATCTTCCATTAATCTTAATATACGGTTTAAAATGCAATTGAAAATCCTTATCATAAAATCAGCTCTTTTCTTATTCCTTTTGTCCGAGCTGATTTATCACAAGCCTGTGGCGTTAAGAATTGTCCACGGTTGTAAAATATTTTCCCAGCATTATGATGAGTAATTCTGAAGCGGCTCCCACTCCTCAGTCTCCCTGGACTTCTATACTTTGTTTCCAGAAGTAACTTTCTGCTTTTCTGTTTTGAAGGAATTACTGTGTATATTGTTTAGAATGAAATGTTCTGAGTAAATGACAACCCATGAATAATCCACTCTCCTTAGTAGTGTCATAATCTGTGTGCAAAATAGGTGGGCAGGTTTGTTCAGCATAGGATGCAACTTGTATTAACATGTGTCAGTTGGATAGAGCTGGTTTGTTTCTTTTTATTCAAGAGACCTTGTACTTGTGCATATCTTTCTAGAGCTATATTGTAAGAACAACATATAAATTGTCTTTGTCAGTAGTTACATTATTGTTTCTATGATACAGCTTTTTTTTACTAGATTAATAGCAGTGTGTTGAATAAACTTCATTTGTAGCATTGAACAGCTGCAAAGTTAAGTAGTAAACTGAAATGTACATGTTCTCTTCTAGGTGATCGATGTGAAAAGGAGTTATGTAAACATGACGGCTACAAAGATTGAGCTCACTATGAGGAAAGCTGAGCCCATGTTATGGGCAGGATTGGAACTCCCAGTGTCCAAAGTACAACAGAAACAGCAGCAAGACATTGCAGAGCAAGCTTGAAAACTAAGAGGCCACTTTTTGCCCCTGGTGAAATGGTGACTTTGCTGTTGTAATATGACTTGACTTTATATGTAATCACTTTTTTAAAAATGTATGTATGTTGCATTCCAACTTGAGTGTAGTGCTAGGCTTTTCAATAGCACAATATATTCCTTGTTTTGTTGTACTGACCCTTATCTGCACAGTTAAGGCTGGTGCTCCTTGAAGCCTTGTGAGTGTCAGATTAGGAATCAGGAGGAATTCAGAGTCCAATAGTCCAATGATAGACATACTTCAACTCACAGTTGTGAGACATCCAACAAAGTGGGATTATGAGAAGTTTGCTTGATTGACTTCTTTGCTTTGAAAATAATTGTTGTCCTTGGGATCCTCCAGCTCTTCACTTAGACGAAGTTCTCATTCATAGTCTAAACTTGTTTGGGCTATACTACTTCATACTGCAGGAGGGTGCTCACCTGATTGAATGTTCCCCCATACAAAAAAATCACTTCACCTAGAAAACTAGCTTTTTTTGCACTGAGGAGCATTCAGTCATGCAAACTCCCACTAGAGACTCAGTCTTGCCACTTTCAGTGAGAACTAGATTTTAGTTGAAAGTTTATATTGTGATGACTTTGGTGACTACCTTCGTGTAGGTTACTTACTCCAAGAAAGTTTTAACTTTTGAAGTTTTTACTGTTACATTTTGTGAATCTGAATTTGCATCTAAATTAAGGCTTGTCTACATTTAAAAGCAGTGATAGGAATCAGGCATGAATGTTTGCATACAGGCAACAGTTTACCAAGTCACTGAGCATCTAGCTATGCGAGGAAGCTAGTCTGTAACATCTTACAAGTTATTCTTAAATAAGGTGCCTTAATGCCCTTCTGGGAACCCTTCTACATATCCACATCCAGGGAAGCGGTGAAATTCTCACCATGTAATTGGGTTCTGCATTTCTTTCCTTATCCCCCCGGTGGTTTTCGGGCCATAGCAGAGACAGCACAAAAGGGTTGTTGCTGCCTTAGGCACGTTTCAGGTTCTATGCACACACGTTTGTGCATATGACACCTGTGGCATCTTTTTCATACTGAGCAGCATTATGACAGAGTGATAGGAAAGTAACCTGATCATTTCTATACTTTACAGTTGTGTCTATGTCCTGCTAACTGATGAGATACAAGAACCTTTTTCTGTACTTTCTGGGATTCAGGGCAAGTATCTTAGTGAGCTGCTAAGTTGGCTCTGTATGCCTGTAAAAGTGCTGGCAGAAACATTCTCTAAGACACACAAAATAGCTACGCTAATTCTGGCACTCGAGGCAGTTGTCTGTTTGGGCATGCCGGGGCCCATATTGAGAATTGCCACACTATTAAATGTTTGTCTAGTAATGGTTGACTTTCTGTGACTCAGTACCCATGAAATCTGACACCTGGCATGGAATTCCATGGCTGCTCACTCCTTTTATATCAAATTTCTAACCCTTATTGTTGTGAAGCTACACTTGTGGCCATACATGCCGTTCCTGAAAATGGCTTTATCATCAAGGGGTACTAGGACTATGCCCTGCATTTTAACATATTCTTTCCTTGTACAAAGCTGTCCTGTTATCTCTTATTTTCCCATATATTTTTTCTATATCCCACTGCCACTCCTTGCCGGAAATGCAAATTCTTGATTTGGGGTGGAGGCAGAGATGTAATATTTGAGATAAAGAATATATTGAGAAAGTTGTTTATGCACTCGCAAATATGCATAGCACTGGACGCTGATTGTAAGTCCTGTTTGCAGAATAATGTACTTGAAAGGAACTTCTTGTTAAATACTTGAATATGGGGCAAAGTTCCAATAGATGTAGGGCCACTAATTATGATATAACTTAAGCTGTGGCTCTGCTTACATGAAAGCGGTGCTCAGTGCATATTTCAGTTTTTTAAAAAGAAAAGAAAAAAATTGAAACCTCGGTGCAATCATTACTGGGATAGATGTTAACGCCATCTCCATCTAGTACATTTTTTGATGTGGTTGAGCTAACTTTGCAGTATTTTTCTCCAGATAGCTAAACTGGAATTATCTACTAATCAATCCCACATTAAATGTTTGGTCTTTGCTATATATTCCCAAAGGCAGAGCTGCTAAGGTAGGGTGGTCTCTTTCATCTTCCCTTGCTCATATTGGTGGGTCTTTAGTATGTACTCGTGTGATCTTAAGTGCTGGCCTTTGTACAGCCCATGTTTAAAGGCCATTCTAACCTACCAAGAGTTCCTTCTCCCCAAACACACATGAAGCAACTGGGGATCTTGCAAGAGTACTGCAAATAAGGGCTGTGCAGGAGCAGTTTAGTGAGTTGTGGCCTTGTTAGCAGCACAAACGCAACTCCACCACCTCTTTTTTGAGAAGAGATTCCATCCCTATTCAGTAACAGTGTATTTCCTTTGTGAAATGATCTTTGATTAGTATCTGCCGTGAAATAAGAACCTTGTATTGAAGTATAGCAATTCAAACTAAAAGACAAATCCAAAAGGAAGTAATGAATGACATGACTGCAAACTGATTGGGTAGTAAAACATGGATCAGATTGGTGATGAAAATGAACCTCTTGTCTCCTAACTTAACGAGTTATAACTTTGGAGACCTTTAGACATCTCCTCTTTGGAATTCCTTTACCACCTTCTACGAACTGGACCCTCTAATATTGTTACCACTATCACCACAGGGATGATGCGTAGTTCCAATCGAGGCAGAATATCCTAAGTCTGGCCTCTGTCTATCCTTGGGAAGTACTATGGCTTATTTGCACAAGCAGAAGCCTTGGACTTGCCAAGCGGCCACAGCTTCCTGTGCGCTTCAGGAACCTGGAAGCAGAGGTTTTCCTTTCTCCCACATGGCATTTTACTGGCTCCTTGCCAGTAACTGACTTTAAATTGCCCATGTATTATGTCTCCTTCTTTGGAAGTCTTAAGGCCTTATGCCTGAATGGGAAAATACTTGCTGAATCCCAGATTTGGATATAGGTGCAGTGGAACTAACCTAGGATGCCTGAAAACATTCCAGCTTGCTTCACTGCAAGTTATCTTAAAAGGCCTTCCAGTGAGTTAGCAGATGCAGTACACAGGGTGAGGCTTTGTTTTCCCCCACTTGTAACTCAACACTGAAGAAATGGTTCTAGTTGTCAACTATTGCTGACCAGTGTTGAGTTACTAGTGAGAATCTGACTGGAGGGACCAAGTATTTGTATTTGTATTTTACAAATAACCCTGTTCCATATTCTACAGTTCCTGGTCATAGCATTGCTGCATTTGTCATGTTCTGGAACTGATTTATTCACATCCCCCTCCCAAAATAGTCCAAAGCAGAAGAGAAATTGGCATGTGTCTCTTGCATTTCATCTTCAGGAAATGGTACTTATCCTGATATTAAATGAAAATTTGTCTTAAGTCTCTTGAGTCATTTAAGTATTAGCCACCAAGTGTTATATAGTCACATCTTATTATCTGCTTATTAAGATAGGCTGCTGACACAGCCTATGTTCCACTTCTATTTGAGATGAGTAGGTAAAACTGAAAGCAGTATAAGCCTTAAGTGTCTTGCATCCACCAAGATAGTGTCTTGCATCCACCAAGATAGTGTCTTGCATCCACCAAGATAGTGTCTTGCATCCACCAAGACTCTTTAGTAGAACATTCTTATAACCAAATGAGACTAGACATGAAGCTCCTACTATTCATCTGAGTTTTGGGAACTATATAAAGGGTGCTTGCTTATCAAGAAGCAAACAATATTTGGAAATGCTTTAAAATATGTCCAAAGGACAACAAAACTAGGATAGTCTAGATTGGCTGCTGCTTTCAGTTTACTTGTGTGATCTTGTTTCTAATAAGAGGCTGACTTACTCTTAATATATTAAATCAGGGGCAGCCAACGTTGGGCCCTCCAGATGTTTTTGGACCACAGCTCCAAATTATCCCTTGCAATTAGCCATACTGCTTAGTACTGGTGAGAGTTGTAATCCAGCAACATCTGGAGGGTTACAACATTGGTTACCCGTTAACAGTTGTCATTTTTTAATAATGCATCTTTTACAGCCTAGCACTAACATATTTGGTTACCACAAAATCTAGGTCCAGTTCGTACAGCTTGTGAACAGCCACAGCTTTGTTCAGAGGCCCTTTGGTGACAGTAGCAGCAGTTGGAATCAGTAGCCACAGAGCACCTGCGGGAGAAGCCCTTTCCCACCTTCTCAGCACTGTCGTCTCCATTCATTCACTTCCCCTCAACAGTCCCTGCTTTTATCAGCAGAAAGGACCATCAAAGTTACTATAAGTTGTTAATTCCTTCCTGCTGTTGTTCCTGTTCCTTCTAGGATAGAGGTGCCCAACCATTTTTCTGTTTAAGGGCCACATTCTGTTGGGGGTAAAGTGTCCCAGGTGGGTTGGGCCATCCTTCTCTGCCCATCCTTACTATCCACATGAATTGGGTTAAGGGGTGTGTGTTGCCCACCTGTGTGGTGCAGTGAGTGGCAGATGGCAGCACTGAGAGAACTTTCCACAGGCACCTGTAGTTCAGGCCTGCATAACTTGTGATTCACCAGCTATGACACACCGCTATGGCTTGCCAGGCCTTTTGACAGCCCTCTTTTTTAATGTTTTTTTTTAATCTCAAAAGCAGGAGGTTGACTGAGTCCCTGGTGGGCCATCATAACTGACTGACAGGCTATGTTTAGCTTCACAGGTTACTGTGATGACCTGCTATAGCTGTCAGTTTTGACTGTTGGTTGTGTAGAGTGCTAGAGTTCCCAGGTGGTAGGTTTCCCATACAGAGTCCCGGTCTGGTCCAGCCCTCTTACGTCTCGTTCCAGCAAGAATTCACAGATACACAGGAACAGGTATGTAGGAAGAGCTTTACTTTGTTGCATAAAGTTCTTGATGACAAAACAAGTACACACATTCTCCATACACTTACTCCAATTCCTAACTCGTCTCTAACCCCCACACACACTGTTCCCTGTTCCCATGCTTTATTGCCCTTGGGCTGATTAGGGCTCATTATGTCCAGCTGTGTGGCTGATGCAATCCTTCTCTAATCTGTTACATAGTTAACCCTTTCATTCGCTGTTTAATTCTTTGGGAAGCAACATAGCCCAACAGTCCCCCACCTGTTTTACAAAGAATAAACATCTTGTTCTGTACATGGTTATGTTACTTGCAGGGTTACATTATTTACAACATTCCCAGATCATGTATTAGTTGCACATGTCTGTCTTCTGGTAGTGGTTTTGTCAAGACGTCTGCTAACATGGTCTCTGTTGCACAATATCTCAGAGTGATCAAACCCTGATTGACACAATCTCGCACGTGATGATACCTGGTGCTCACGTGTTTTGTTCGTTTTGTGTGGCTTTCAGCCTGCGCTAACTGGATGCATGCTTGATTATCCTCATAGACAATATATGGCTTAGTTACCAGTAGTGACGCATCCTGAAACAGCATTGCATACCATTGCAGTTCTGTGCATGCTACAGAGAGGCTGATGAATTCGGCCTCTGTGCTCGAAATGGCCACTACTGTTTGTTTACTGCTATGCCAGTCTATGAGAGAGCCTTGCTATATGACAGCTATACCCGACATGGACTTTCAGGAGGAACTGTCAGCTGCGTGGTCTGCATCTGCATAACAGACCAAGCCGTCTCCTCGCACGGAGGACAGGAACAACCGTTTTCCTGCTGTGCCCTGCAGATACCTCAAGATCCGTTTGAGCCCATCCCAGTCATTGAGGGATGGACACTCTACCTTTCTGCACAATATATTGATGGCGTTACAGATGTCTGGCCGTGTCATCATCGCAAGATATAGCAGCTTACCCATGATGCTTCTGTATTGTTGAGGGTCCCCGTGGGCCTCACTGTTATGTTCCTTCTGGAAGTCTACTACCATTGGGGTCTTTACGGGTTTACATTCTGCCATGCCATGTTCTTTTAACATTTGCCATATTTTCGGCTCCTGGTGCAGAGAGAAACTGCCGTCATTATGTCGCAGGATCTCTGTTCCTAGATAATGAGCCACGGGACCAAGCCCTGTTTAATTCCTTGGGAAGCAACATAGCCCAGCATTGACAGCTGCTGTAACTATCAACCTGAGTTCTTTGAATATCTACAGTTAGTTCACAGGCTGAAATTTGAACCAGAATGTCTATTTTTATAATTCCAAAGCTATCTTTCCCTTCACTTTGTCTGCCGTCGTGTGTTGGGCATGCATGTGCATCCTGGTTCAACATCAACACATGTTCGTAGTTGGGTCCACACAATGTTGATTTCCTCAACACTCGGAATGTTACTCAGCCAAGTCACCACTTCAGCAGTCACAATTCTGAATTGTTTTGCCTTGAAGAGTTGATTGATTCTGTGTAATAATGCAATTAATCGCTTTAAATTATAGCATGTGTTTTTTAATATATATATATATACACAACAGTTAATTGAGTTTTTCCATATTACAACCAGGAATTTTATTTGTATATAGAAACTGAAAAAATAGGTGTCTGGAACACTAGAAGTTCTTCTTTTATTTACTGTTCTTCCTCCCCCTCCTTTGTGGTATTTTGCCCTGCATGGATGTCTGTTTTATTTTTTTGTTGATAAAGAATGTTTGTTAAAGGTCTCGTGCCTTCAGACCTTTTTGTAAATTTATGGAATAAACAGTTAAGATGAAGTTGGTTTTATTCAGTTTCTCATTTCAACAGGGGGGGAGTGTGTAGGGTTTTTTCCCCTGTGTTTGAACAAGTTTTGTTACATATCAGGAGTCCTAATTCCACAAACTCAGTGAAGATTTATTTCAGTATTTCTGCCTTCTGTTCGGCCTGTCCCAGACAAAAAACATCCCTTGCACAGCTTAATGGCTTTCCTTACACTGGTAAAACAATATAGAGTGTACCTTGTGCACTGTGACTTTTAAAGAAACGCTATAGGTATAGCCATAGCAAAAATTGAACAGCATTTCAGAGCCATTTCACTGTTCATTTTTATCCTGCATCCAGGTGCTATCACTGATTTGAATGGAATCCCTCTTTCCAGTCTCTACTGTGTGATTTAAAAAAAAAAATATTCTACAGTAGCCTAGATGTGTTTTTGTGTATTTCATACAGGCCATAGCACTATTGAGGTGGAGGTTACAAATTTTGAAGAGTCAGGGAAGAAACAGTGGAATTAGATGAACATAGTGAGTAGTGTTGAATGAACGCAAAGTGAAACAGCTTGCTATCCAGCTGGGCTTCTGAGTGAAAAGGTTGTTCCAGGCAAAGTTAAACTGTAAATGGTGGACTGGTGCTGCAAACAGATAATTTTCTGCTGTATCAAAACCACTGGCAGCTGCACGCTTTGCTGTAAATGAGAGCTTTGGAGCTGACTTGGGACAGATTTGCAGTGACCTGTGAGTGCTTAAAACTTCCAGAAGTAGCACTGTCTAATTAAAAAGTATTGTTTCCACCAGTCTGAGCTAGAAGTGTAGATGAGCTACTTGGGAATAAAGGTCACCTGTTAATAGAAGCAGAGAGCCTTTGAAACAAGAATTGGGGGGAGTGGGATGATAGCTCAATAGGTGCATGCAGAAGGCCCCACGTTCAGTCCCTGGCATCTCCAAGTTCCTTTGTTTTTAAAGGAGTGGGTAGCAGGTGATTGGAAAGACCCTCTGCCTGAGGTCATGGGGAGGTGCTGCCAGCCAGAGTAGGCAATACTGCACGAGAAGTTGGTCAAAATAGTGTTGATCTGAAGTCCTTAGGAAGAGGACCTTAGTACACAAGCTGATTCAAAACAACATTTAGGAATTTAGAGGCCAGAACCTGCACTTTGAATTGGAAACAAGCTGGTAGGCAGCAAAGAAGATCCTCTTTAAGTACTTGTTTATTATATACTTGTCCCACCCTTCCTCCCAAGTATCTTAGGGTAGCATATTAGGGGCTGTCCTCCATGCTGCCGTATTATAATAAACAACTCTGTGAGGTAGTTTAGGCTGTGATTGCTCAAAAGGTCACCAGTAGTGAAGAGGGTTGCTGGGGAGATGCAGCATTTGAACAGGTTCTTAGCTGTAGCAATTATTAGTATAGACGAACTTGCTAAGTGGCAGTAACATTTTCACTACCATAAAGAGGAGCTGTGCAATTACAAGTCAGCTGGTGGGTCAATCTGAGCCCTGCCTACACTGCTGCTTTTGTTTCAAAGGGTAGCATATGTATTCAGGAAAAAGCCTGTCTCCTCTCTCCCCCACCTCTCTCAAAAAAACCCAAATATAACTTACAGCAGGATAGCAATGACCTCAATTTATGGGCAGGAGAACGCCATAAGAGTTCTGCTGGATCGTATCAAAGGTCCATCATCCTATTTCACTAAGGGACCAGCCAGATGCTTCTGGGAAGCCTACAAGCACGTACAAAAGGAATAGCTTTCCTGCGTTGTTGCCTGCCAGCAACTGATATTTGTACTGCCTTTGAAGATGGAACTTCTATTTTGCTATCCTTGTTAAGAGCTGTTGACCTGTCCTATTCTCCTATGATAGCTAAATAAAAACTCCCTATTCATAGGCTGTATATTTACATCTACCTCTGAAAGCTAGCTCAAAGTCAGACCTAAGTCAGTGTCCAAGAGAGCTGAAATTAAGGCTGCAGTCCTAACCCTGTCTATTCAGAAGTAAGGCCCATTGAATGTAAGGGGCCTTACTTGCAGATTAAGCGGAATTAGGATTTGCAGCCTAAGAGAGAAGGAGCGTAGTATTTGGGGGATGGGGGAGGAAGAAAAGACTTTTAACTTTCCATCCCCTTGATAGGTCTTTCTGTTCATGAATAGCAAAAGTAACTAGGAAAGTCGCATCATGGTGTGCTGTTTGAAGATTATATCAGCTTTGAGAGGGATCAATTTTCTGGGCATGTAATGCAAATGGATTGCTTCTATTTTCAGTCCTGCTGCTACTGCCACCATCCTACATGACAGCTCTTAGTGTCTCTGCAGCAGCCTGAACTGTGAAGGCTGCAATAGAGATTTGTCTCTTGACTTCCTCCCATGCTTTGTGTTGGTCTGTCCTGCTGTCAATATCAAACATGGCATCATAGATTCCAGGGAAGGACACGCCTGCATACTTGTTGTGGCTGCTTGGAGCAAAGATGATGTGTCTGTGGGGCAAGAGACAACAGGTTTTTTTTTAAAAAAAATCAGTACATTCTTGCACAAAGAGCACGTCTTAACTTATTTGCTGGGTTTTTATACAGTGCCCTTCAACAAAGATTTTCAGGGCCGTTTTCAGAAGTACATATAGAAAGCTAAAGTTCAAGCAGAGAGTATTATGTTAAAGCAGCTTAAGGCAGCTTTTCCCAACCTTTGGGTCCCCAGATGTTGCTCGACTACAACTCTCATCAGTCCCAGCCAGCATAGCTGGTGATCAGGAATTATGGGAACTGTAGTCCAGCAACATCTGGGGACCCAAAGGTTAGGGAAAGGCTGGTGTAAGGATAACAGTTTTATAAAAGCTTGAGATAATTAAATAACTCGTGGACATTCAAAGAAGCTGAATGTTGGAAGATTCAGGACAGACAAAAGGAAGTACTTCTTTACTCAGCGCATAGTTAAACTATGGAATTTGCTCCCACAAGACGCAGTGATGGCCACCAGCTTGGATGGCTTTAAAAGAAGATTAGACCAATTCATGGAGGACAGGGCTATCAATGGCTACTAGCCATAATGGCTGTGCTCTGCCACCCTAGTCAGAGGCAGCATGCTTCTGAAAACCAGTTGACGGAAGCCTCAGGAGGGGAGAGTGTTCTTGCACTCGGGTCCTGCTTGCGGGCTTCCCCCAGGCACCTGGTTGGCCACTGTGAGAACAGGATGCTGGACTAGATGGGCCACTGGCCTGATCCAGCAGGCTCTTCTTATGTTCTTAACTTTTTGCCTGACACAAGCAATAATGACATAGCTGCTATATGAGCCTCCCTGGGGAAGAGTTCCACAAACAAGGGCACTACAACCAAGAGCACTTTCTCCTTAGATAACAGTGCCCCCCTACCCCAGAAGAGAGTCTCTGCTGATGACCCTAATGCACAGCCAGATAGATATGGGAGCAAACCTTTAACTCACTGTCTGCTTCCAAAGCCACACAGGGCTTTATAGGTAAGCGCCTGCACCCTTGCTTAGAAATTGACTAAAGCAATACTTATCTATATATGTTGCCAAGGACCAATCCCAGTTAATAAAAGGCTAAATGTGACAGTGATGTGTCTATGATGCAGCTCTGCAAAAAGTGTGTGTGAGTTCGAGAAAAAAAAGCATAAGAATTTGTGGAGCATTCACTTGCTTCCATTTATCTAAGCTTGCTTTTTTCAAAAACAAAAAAGACAAAGCTTTTCTAGCCCTTATGTGTACAGAGAGACAAAACAAGTTTCATCAAAACCAGAGTATGGGGACTTCAGTGCACAGCTTGTTGCCCTTTCCCAAGATTAGCAAAATCAAGAAAAACTATGCCAGAGGTTTGATAGCCTGGGATGTTTGGTGCAGCATGTAGTCAGTGAAAATCCTCATTGTTGATATAAGGGTCAACATAATTCGGAATCTGCAAATGCATCTGGTTTTTGGTAATCCATGGTTTTCAAATCCAGAGATGCAGGCTCAGGAATGCATATTCTTTCCCACTGTCTTCCCTCTCTGGAATGAATGTTCCCTTTTTTCCTTGTTGGCATTAACTGGTTTCACATTAAATCTGCACAAATGCCTTTATGGAAAACGTTGTTTTCAGAAGCTGCCCACTTGCTCGTCTATTGTGGGAACTTAGGGCACTGGCTGTGTGGGCAACTGGGCACTCTAATCCATTTGAGAGAGGTTTACTGGCCTATGCCTTGGAAATGACCGCTCCCTGTACTATGATGGTTTACCTGTAAAACCGCCTGCCTGGCAAGCCAAGGGGATCGATGAATGCTCTCTCTAGAAGCATCAGCTGATCATTCATGCGCCGCACAGTAATGGGTCTGTAAGAGATAGAGACGTCATAAGAACATAAAAGAGCCCTCTTGGATCAGACCAATAGACTATGTAGTTCAGCATCTTATTTCTCACAGTGGCCAAATAGATGCCTCTGGGAAGCCCACAAACAACACACGGACAATAGCCCAGCAACTGGCATTCAGAAGCACGTTGCCTTGAGGTAGAACATAGCAATCGTCGCTGTACTATATCCAGATTATATTTCACATCCATTGCTAGCCTTACTCTCCATGAATTTGTCTATTCCCTTCTTAAACCTGTCTTTAGTTGAATGATATCAGAGAATCCTGGGCACACAGAAGGCACTTTAACCAAATGTTCTACTTTCCGTAAGTTCTAAAGTGTGAGATGCTACACTCCAATTTCACGTATTTTTAGCAAAATGTTAACCGGGTTCCCTCATAACAATAGGCTGAAAACCCACTTCAAACCATGCCAGAAAGATTTTGATCCAAAGAAACAGCAGAAGAAAAATAACTACAGTAGGGCCCCACTCATGGTGGGTTACGTTCCAGACCCCCGCCAAAAAGCGGAACTCCATCAATAAAATGTCACTTGACACTGAGCTGCCAAAAAATGCCGTAAAAGCAGAACAAGCGCCGTATGAGTGGGGCCTTACTCTAATTGAAAACAGCCATATTAGCGGAACGCCGAAAAGCGGGGCCCTACTGTACCTGCACACTTCTGCAAATGAGAATGTTTGCATGAGTTCATGCAGTGCTATACCAGATAGATTCTAGTACAGTTCTCATGATTCCACTAGTTAAACAGGGGTAGCCAACCTGGTGCCCCTGAAGGCCGCCTTTGGTCCCCCTGAGATGAGCCATAATTTCCAGAGAAAGAAGTGGATTCCTGGCTGGCATGAATTACTCTGAGGTTTACAACTAGACCCTGTTCTATCTTCTGTCTGCTCCTGGGTTAGGTTCTATGATTCATCTACGGATGTGGCAACAAACAGCTGCCGTCTTAATGTGGGTGAGTTTCTTGTGAATCTTCCTTAAATAATAACAAACCACTTGTTTAAAAAGTCATATTTAGGGTTGGCTGTTGCTTTTTGCAGAGCAGATATCTTCCAAGGTAGATTGAAACTTCAGACAGATTCTCTTCTACAATTGCAACTTTATTTGAATTTAGACTTGGGTGACTTCCAGACAACCTATTAGATAACATTGCATCAAGCTATGGTTATCCACACTTCCCACTGCATTTTGCCATCACTACTTTTACCGCAAAAAGTTCAGACTTTTGGAAAAGATTTGTTGAGTAAGACTTCTGAATCAACTGTAACTGCGCAACCTGAATTTGTGCTCCAATCCCACCCCCAAAATAGCAACAGTCTGGAAGCATCCTTGGTTTTCTCTCTTTATTACAAGCACATTCTTATTTGTTATAATTTTTTTATCTGTGTCTTATGTAATTTTGGCACCCTGGGAATACTGGGAAGGTGGAGGGGCATTTAAGCAGGGGGCAGGGCATTTTAGAAGGAAGGGTTGGATGGGTTGAGGAAGAAAAGAAATAAATTCAAAATAAACCAAATGTTTTTGGAATACGAGTTATTTTATAATAATGTTCCATTTCAAATGTCAATCTCCAAATTAGAACACACACACATATACACATAAATTGAGCCTGCAATTCTATGCTCACTTACCTGGGAGTATGCCTCATTGGACTCAGTGATTTGCATTTAACATAGTACTAAGGTGCATGCTCAGTTAGTGCAAGGATTTCTCATTGCGTAATGGAACTTTCTCCCCCTCTCCTCCTGCCCTATGCACCAGTCCTATGCACTGGTTCCCCCAGTCCTTTGGAGCACATTTGGGGACAGTGCAGGTGGTGTGTAAGGGGAGGAGGGGGGAAGTTGCATTGCACCAGCAGTAATCCTTGCACTTGTGCAATTATTTTGTTAAATACTACCTAATGGGACTTATTTCTCAATACACATACAGGACTGAATTGTAAAAATCATTGCTTCAATATTTAATCGTCTGATGCCTGTCTAGGTCTTTATCACCCCAAAACCTTTTTTCTGCTTTTATTTTTTTAGTTGTTTATTGCTTATAAATGTCCCTTTTGTTCATCATATAGCATTGTATTGTTCTCTATCATTATTATACAAATGAAAATATCTTTAAAATAAAACAGTATTTAAAAATCCTGAAGAGAGATGCATTCAGTTTGCAAAACTAGTTTTTCTTTAAAAAAGAAGAAAGGAAAGGGGGGGAAAGCTTACTCGTTCTTATCAAGCTGTGACAATCTGTGGTGAAAGTCTGCTGCTCTCTCTGTGAAATTAGTCACGGCAGAAAAGAGTGGATCTGCAAATACAAAGTTACAAAGTCACTTTCTTGACGTGAAAATAGCGTGTTTGAGAAGGAGCCATACATCACTAGTTCTGTGGTGTAGAACACATGTCTTGCACGTAGAAAGTCCCGGGTTCAATCCCTGGCATTTCAAGGTAGGGCTGGGGAGATCTCCCTGCATGTTGTTCTCACAGTGGTTGATCAATGCCCACAAGCAGAACATAAGTGGAACAGCCTTCTCCTCACTTGTGACTCCCAGAAACTGGTATTCAGAGACCATCGTGGCTAGTAACCTTATCCTCCATGACACACCTGAAACCTGGGACAGCCACTGCCTATCATTGTAGACAAGACTGAGTTGGATCTGATGGGCCAACAGTATGACCCCTCTATAAGGCAGTTTCCCATTTTTTTGAACTGGAGATGCCAGAGCTTGAACCTGGGACCTTCTGCATGCAAAGCATGTGCTCTTACCATGGCCCTCCCACTAGCTGGATCCAGGCAAAAAGCAAGAGGTTAAACCTCCCAAGAACATACAGTACCCCAGTACAAGAGCAGCAGAGAACCCTATTTAGCCATCCAGAGGACCCTGAATAAGGTATCAAGGTTTGATAGCTTTTAAATAGGAAGCAGGAGACATGAGTTAAGAAAGGCTAATGAGATGCTAGGCTGCGTTAATAGAACAAGTATTTCCAAGTCGTGGGAAGTAATAGTTCTACTTTATTCTGAATCAGTCAAACTCATCTGGAACACTGGGACCCAGTTCTGGGTTCCACCCTTTTCAGAAGAGATCAGTGGGGAACCTCAAGCCTGGAGGCCAAATGCGACCCTGTAGGCACCTGCATCTGGCCCTGGAAGTCTCTGCAAGCCACACCCCTCACTGGTCCTGCTTTGCACCCCAAGTATTGTTGCTTGGCTGGAGTAAGTCCTTGAGCTCTGGTAACGCCCCTTGCTTACCTGGATGGAGGATAGAGAGGGGTGTGTGACTGTGTGTAGATGTGACCCTCCTGTACAAAGGTAAACTATACATTTGGTGCTCTGCCCCCTTTTGTTTCTGGCTGGCTCACAACCAATGTACAACACTTGGAAGGTTGCCCAGAAGAGACTGTGATCCTCAGGCTCAATAAGGTTTCCAACCCATGATGTAGACAAACTGGAAGGGTTTCAGAGGAGGACAATGAAGATGGTCATGAGTATGGAAAATGAAGTCCACTGAAGAAAGGCTGAGAGCAGTAGCTCAGTGGTAGAGCATCGGCTTCGCGTGCAGAAGGTCCAACGTTCAATCCTTGTCATCTCCAGGTAGGGCTGGGAATGTTCCCCATCTGGAGAGCAGCTGCCAGTCAGTGTAGATGCACCAATGGTCTGACTCTGTATAAGGCAGTTTTCTGAGTATCTATGAACTGGGTACATTTAGCCTAGAGAAGAGAAAAGTGTCTGTGCACATGCAAATGATCGTACTCTGCAAATACCTGCAGGGCAGTCACACAGAAGGAGACGAAGACTTGTTCTCCACTGCCCCTGAAGGCAGGATTAGATCTGATGGGTTTAAGTCACTGGAAAGTAGATTTTGATTGAACATTGGAAGGTAAGATCAGTTCTAAAATGGAACCAACTCCCAAATGGGGTGGTGGGCTATCCTTAGCTGGAGGTCTTCATGCAGAGGCTGGACAGCCATCTGTTGGAGATACTGTAGTTCTGGATCCCATGTGCCGAGCAAGTGGTTGGACTAGATGGCCTACAAGTCCCATCCCCCTTCAACGTCATGATTTCATAATACTACCCCATACATTTAAAGCACATGGCTTCCCCCAAAGAATCATGAAAACCGTTTACCCCTTTCAGAGCAACAGTTCCCAGCACCCTTAACAAATGACAGTTCCCAGGATTCTTTGGGGGAAGCCTTGGACTTTAGATGTAAAGTGTGGATGTGACCCACATCTGTTGCCAACAAAGAGGCACATGGCGATATGAGACGCATTTGTATGGCTTTAGAATTCCATTTCAGTCGTACTCACCAAATGATACGTGGTGCATTTCAAGGTGTGCTTTGTGCTTCTTGGCCAGATCATAGATTCCGTTGGCATAGGTCCTTAAAGCTTCTGCATAATCTTGACAATGGAGAGGAAGGAGCTGGGAATTGGCAAGTTCATAGACCAAGCCTGCCCGGAGCTGAGCGACGGCAAGATGCTTCCTGAAAGCGGGGTCATAAAACCGCTCAACTAATTCAAAGGTCTCGTACGTGGTGTGATAAACAGGATAGTTGCTGAATTTGTCTATTTTCTGTCAAGGAGAGCAAACAAACGGGGTCAAATGTCTGTAGCATCTGCAGACGCCTAATGCAAGAAAGTAAGAAAGTATCATTTTTATATTATTTTCCATTTTTCACAAGTTTAAGCATTGCCTTCAATTGTCTATGTAAACAAATATAAATACAGTCAGTATAAAATGCTGATGGATATTAAATAATATTCTATACACATAGGAATCTATATAAAAACCATTCATTCAATATACAATACTCAAAATATCAGTATTTGCTTCAAGTCTAAGCGTTTTGCCCCCTCCCTCACTAATGATACTAACAGTATTAGAAAATGAGAAGGGTAATGATATTATTTATTATTTATTTATTACATTTATATACCGCCCCATAGCCAAAGATCTCTGAGCGGTTTACAAAAAAGTTAAAAACACTGAACATTCTCTACTTCATCTCCCCCCCCAATATTACATATGTATTGCATCTTCATTTCAATAAGCAACAAATAATGATGACTTATTGGAATGACTCATTGCACATACATCCCATCTTATCTCCAAGGATATTAAGGTGATGTACATGGTTGTCCCTCTCTTCATATTATCCTCACAACAATCCTGTGAGGTAGGTTAGGCTGAGAGTTGGTGACTTGCCCAAGGTCACCTGCTGAGCTTCATGGCTGAGTGGGGATTTGAACCTGGGTCCTGCAAGCCAACACCCTAACCACTCCAACCAACAGTGATGCTTCTCTTCTTTAACAAAAGATAACAGCAAAATTCCACACTGAGGTATCCCAAATTTCACACAGAAAATCCAAACCCAATGAGCTATATAAACTATCCAAACGATCATATTTACTTGTGGTGCTCCAAGGAGTTCACACTGGAAGCTTTATGAATCAGGCAGCAGCACTACAGGACATTCCAGCCAGGAGTTTGCTGCAACAATCTCTGATCCTCCTGGCCTGGGAAATCAGGTGATGCTTGAGGACCAATAAGGAGGTGCTACTGAGGGATCTAAAGGCTTGAACATAAGCCTGCTGGGATCAGGCCAGTGGCCCATCTAGTCCAGCATCCTGCTGTCACAGTGGTTAACCAGATGCCCATGCCAAATATGACCTGAGCGCAAGAGTACTCCCCCCCGCTGCAGTTTCCAACAACTGGCGTTAAGAAGCAGACTGCCTCCGACTGTGGAGGCAGAGCACAGCCATCGTGGCTAGTAGCCTTTGATACCCTTATCCTCCGTGAATTTTAAAGCCTCCTCCAAACCAGCTGACTTTCTTCAAGGTAACCAGCTCATTGCTGGGGGACCCCACTTGGTCTGTCTTTCCTCTGTGCCTCTAGGCTTCTGACCTGCATTCAGTCCGCTTCCTTGTCCTTGGCCTGAACACTAGACAAGGGGAAAGAAGCAACACAGAACACAGGGACCTCTTCCTGCCCTAAGCACTAGGAATACTGTTCATCATCCTCCTGAACTTTAGCTTTTAAAGTCCAGTCCATACCTGTGGTACAATGAAGTGGAAGAATCCTAAAGTGGTACAATGGATTGCATTGCTTCAGATGCCAAGTATATGACTTTTTTTTTTAAGTCATTTAAAAAACTTCCCTACAAGTTGTTTTAAAAGCACAAAGGGAAACAGGTTTTTGCTCTGAATCTGCTCACTGCTGTGCTAATTTTCTACTTGCAAGGATATTTTTTAATTCAAGGGGAATATTGAAAAATCAGATCCCTCCCTCTCACTTGCAGTCTGAAGTGGTACAATCTGTTGCAACACACACACACACACACACACACCCCTGCCATCTCATTCTCTACCATGTGTAGATCAGCCTGAGATTTCACAGTATTTCAACCCAATGTTGTTCAACCGACAGCCAATACAGAATAGCGGTTAGAGTAGGGATAGGGAACCCATGTTGCTCGAGATGTTCAACATATGGAAGGTCACAGGTTTCCCATCCTTGCTCAAACCGTTATCAACAACTCCCATCATCCCTGATCATTGGCCCTGTTGGCTGGAGCCAATGGGAGTCAGAGACCAACTATATCTGGAGGGCCACAGGTTCCCTATCCCTGGGTTAGAGGGTTGGATCTAAATCACCCTTTCCCAACCAGTGTGCCTCCAGATGTTGTTGGATCACAAATCCCATCAGCCTCAGCCAGCATTGCCAATGGTCAGGAAAGATGGGAATTGTGGTCCAACAACATCTGGAGGCATACTGGTTGGGAAAGGCTGATCTAGATGAAGGAGACCCGTGTTCAAACCCCCACTCAGTGGAATCGCCTTTCCAACACCACAACTGCTGCACTCCCCTCATTGCAAATAGCAGATGTGAGGGCAGAATGATTCAGATCAGGACCCAGGCAATGTATTAAAGCTCCCCCACAACACAGTCCCAATCCAGCTCAGCTCAGTGGTGATTTGTGATTGAAAAATCAATGACTAAGGGGCAAACAGTACATAGAGACATCAGGAGGTGCCTATGCACCATCTAGGTCAGTATTGTCTCCACTGACTGGCAGCAGCTCTCCAAGATTTCAGGCAGGTTTCTTTCCCAGCCCTATCTGGAGATGCCATTGGGGATTGAACCTGGGACCTTCTGCATGCAAAGCAGATGCTCTATCACTGAGCCACAGAGCAAGGCTTATGATTCATCCCAAATAAGTGTGCATACAACTGCCACCTTATCCTTTTGCCCACCTTTGTAGGAGCATAGATTAGTGCTTCTGTGTCCCCAGGATTTTTCCTTTCGGATCTTTTCCAAAATGAAAAAGGTCCCACAGGAGAGAGAAAAAAGGTGCCCCAATTCAATGGTGTGTCCAATAGCTCTCCAAAAATAAGCCCACAAATGGCGGTGTCATGTTTCGGACAAGCTGATCAGCTTACCCTATTCTTAGTGTACCGCACTCTGCCCGACACAATCCCCAACCTCTGGAAGAAAACTTCAAAATCTGATCCTGATCCAAGTTTGTTTATCCTGCCCAGAGTGGGGGGAAAAAGATGCTATAGTTAGATTTTGTTTCAATGGCACGGCAAAACAGCTTTGGAGCAGTGTTGAGTGTTGTCCTCTGCAAACATTAATAAGACTCCATTTTTGCTTGAAATGGGCTGCTTACATGGGTCACATCCACACCATCCATTTAAAGCACATGGCTTCCCCTAAAGAATCCTGGGAACTGTAGTTTACCCCTCATAGAGGTACGATTCCCAGCATCGTTAAAAAATGACAGTTCCCAGAATGCTTTGGGGGAGCTATTTGTTTTAAATGTATGTACATTTCCACAATTTGCCAGATAACTGCGTGATGAGGAAGGGAAGTTCTGGAGCTAGACCTTAACATTGGGACTATGTGTGGCGGAGGAAGGGGTTGTTGGATAGGGCCACAGGGATATACATCAGCCTTCCCCAACCTGGTGCCCTGCAAATGTTTGGGACTACAATTGCCATCGTCCTTGCCCATTAGCCATGCTGGCTAGAGGGCAGCTGGAATCCAAAACAGCTGGACAGCACCAGGCTGAGGAAAGCTGATCTACATTTTCGCTGTTCAGGATACTGTTATGGGTTTCCTATCAGATTTCTGTGAGTAGGACCGCTGTCAGCGTGGGTTGCTCTGAGACAACACCCAGACTTGACAAAAGTTTTGGACATTGGGTGCTGGCTTTCTCCTTAAGAGATCTGAAGTGGGAGCAGGGGTCTTTGGCTGCCTGTTGGAACATTAAGTTGTGCCTCCACCTCTGTTCAACCTGTGGATCTGTAAATCAACTCAAATATTACAAAACATCAACAAGCCTCCAGTGACCTTCTAAAGGAAAGCAAACCTGAGAAGTGCGATTAGCACTACCTTTTGTATCTGAAGTAATGCAAAAGTTCTATCTGTCTGTAGCGTGGGAACTTTGTTGGCACACCCATACATGCAAATACTCAAGTGACGAATGTGCATGTGCCAACTAGACAAAGAGACCATCTTACCTGGGCAGATGCTTACGTTCTGGGGAAGGGTCCTTCTCAAGCCAGCTTTCGTAGAGAGATTTGCTTCCATACCCTTCGTCAGGGCTTGCGATCTAGGGAGAGACTTACTATTTAAACACTTAAAGACAGTGCTTTAAGTGAGTGCCCTGTTGTTGTTGTTGTTTGTTGTTGTTATGCGCCTTCAAGTCGATTTTGACTTTTGGAGGCCCTATGAATCAGTGACCTCCAATAGCATCTGTTCAGCACTATCTCGTGTTGCATTTTGGATACTCTGTTCATAGGGTTTTCGTGGTAAGAGGTACTCAGAGGTGGTTTACCATTGCCTTCCTCTGAGTTTGGATGCATCTTAGTCTGGTGTCTCCGCTTTGACCATTCCGCCTTGGGTGCCCCTGCTAGGAGTCTAGCCACTTGGTCTAGACTTCTGAGGGCATTGCTCTCAACTTCTTCAACACTCTCAAACCCCCTCACCACGTTAAGGTGTGCATCCTAGAGGAGTGAGTGCCCTAGAAACAGCTTAAAGAGGACAGATTGCAGGAAAGGGATGAGGCGCAAATGGACAAGGGAAAAGGATAAATGTACCTTTGAATATATTGTAGCCCTGTTCATGCATTATGTGATTGACTGCTTGCCCCACTCCTGACATGATGTGCCTCCCCCAGCCTCGCACACCAACCTCTGTGCACTGAGCGTGGACATTTGCATGGGTGAAGCCTATTCATGTAGGCTACCATGGTAGATGGGACCATATTCATGCAAGGTTCCAGCTCCTGTAGAGATCTAGTCAATAATACAGGCTTCACTTAGGCAGACTCAACATATGATCTCAAAAGGGGGGGGGCAAAGCACCATGTGGCTTCAGGGGCGAGACCAGCAGCGGGTTCCTGCTGTCTCTTTCGTCACATGAAGCCCCCATTTATGTGACTGAGACATGAAGGGGATTACTCAGTTGCCCACACTGCCGCCCTGGACTCCTTCTGGGAGGAAGGGTGGGATATAAATTAAATAAATAATAAATAAATCTCATCCATTGCAGCATCGCAGATCAACAGCGAGCCTCAGCGTCAAACTTCAACTGACTGCAGTAGCATGAGAAGAATTAATATTTATTTTTTAAAAAAACGGTAAATAGCCATTGCAACGCAGAGGGAGAGAGCAGGATTGGGACCGTGGTTTGCAGGGATGGGGGACTGAATGCCCACCTTTCTTCCAAAGATGCTATTAGTCTCAGGAGGTAAGCTGCCATTTGTCACCAATGGAAGCTTTTCTTCCCAGAGCTACCAGCAGCTTGTGGGGTCATTGGGGTGGGGGATGGGATTTTTGTTGGGACTGTAGTAGGGGGGAGGGTTAAGCGTCTCCTCGCTGCAGTCCTGATTCTGCTTCAGGTTCACCCATACCAGTTACTTCTATTCTTAAAAAGCAATCAATGTGCACATTTTAAAATAATATAAATAATTGCTGCTAACGTGCAATTAAAGTTGTGCGCAGTAACCTCAGGGAAGTGAGGTTAGGTTCGTAGACCTGAGGTACAATCCTAACCTCACTTCCCTGAGAGTAAGCCCCATTGAATTAAATAGGACATACATCTGACTAGACATGGTTAGGATTGCTTTGTAAGGCTGCGGTTGCTAAGAAGCAAGTCCTGTTGAATCAGAGGGACTTTACTTCTGAGTTGGCTTCGTACGCTCTGTACAATTAAAGCATATTGCTTCCCACAAAGAATCCCGGGAACTGTACTTTACCCCTCACAGAGCTATAATTCCCAGCACCCTTAGCAAACTACAGTTCCCAGGTTTCTTTGGGGGATGTCATGTGTTCTAAATGTATGTACAGTAGGGCCCCGCTTCTTGCCGGAGGAGGGGAAGACCAGCTGTAGAGCACTACTCTTCTCCTCCTCCTCTTCTGGCACAATCAGACTCCAGCGCTGGAGCTGATCACACTGAAGGAGGGGAACTACAGCTGATCTCCTCCTCCCGTGCAATCAGTGGGTTAGGTCCCAGACCCCCACGCTACAGCTGATCTGCTTTTCCACGGTTTTTGCTTTTTGGCGGGGTCTGGAACCTAACCTGCCCTACTGTATACGCAGCCAATATGGCTGGAAACATAATAGTCGCCTACCCCAAAGCATTTCTGTTAGGCACACCTGGAGGGGGAACGGATTGATCTGCCAATCAGTTGCAAAATCTCTTTGAAACTAACTTTCTTTTTTTTTTAAAAAAGTGCTCAAGCGGCTCCCACCAGGTTTTGCAATAAAAAGAAATGAGATTTGATTAGCGCAGCATGCCCTTGTTTTCAGAAGAGAGAGGAGGAGATGCAATGGAACCGGCAAAACAGTGAGTGTGTTTCTAGCCTATTTTAGTATCGGGCTGCAAAATCTGGTTCACAGATGCCCGCTCCCTTGGAGAAAGTATATTCTACATGAAATGGTGCTCAAAAGCAAGGCCTGTACTTGTACCTGTCTTCATAATCATAAGGTCCAGAAACTTGAAATTAAAAGCTGAGGTCTTTAGGAAGCTTTCCTGTACTTTAATGGAATCAACACACACAGAGAGAGCCCCGCTCATCTCAAGAGTTTCTCCCAGCCCTGGAAGGACAAAAGAAGAGGAGGAGGAAAAAACAGCACCAGAGAAGCAAGATTTATTTGTACCTCTTTTGTCAGATTGTACACCAGGTGATTGAGAAGGGGAGAACAGTCAACTCTTAAGGTGTAGTTACCTGAAAATCAAAACATATATAGAGCTTACTAATATTAATATGCCTCTCTTAAAAAGTAAGTTTTGACTTTTAAAAAAAGTTTTAATACACAACCTCATGCCAGGTCAGACTGTTTGTCCATTGAGCATCTTTCTCACAGTCTGCTATCTGTTCCTTTTAACTGGAGATGCCACGGATTGAACCTGGGTCCATTTGCAATGCGGAGCCACCCACCTGTCAATCACCTGACATCATAATGATATCAGGTGACCATTTTTTTTTTTGCCTATGTGGGTTTGAAAACAAACCTCGCAGGTAAAAAAAACCCCAAACTTGTGTTTGGGAAGTGCAGTGCTTCCACAGTGGTGACTATCAGCTGTGAGTTGGTGCTTGGGAAGCACAGGGAAAGGGGCTTTGCAGGCTCAGCCCATCAGCTGAGCAGCAGTGCCTGCAAAGCCCTGCCTTTACCTGCCCCATACCTGATGTCATATGATACCAGGTGTGGGGCAGCTAGGATGGCTTGGGCAAAATGACCTGGTGGGCCACAAGGGGAAGCCTGGCGGACTGATTAGGCCCATGGGCTGGAAGTTCCTCACTGCTGATCTAAAAAGTAAGGCACCAAAGGGAAAGGGGAAGAGGAGGGAAGAGGAAAACAAGCAACATCAGGCCCCAGTTCTTAAATTTACATGGTGTAACTTAGGCTGACCAGTTTGAATGGAAACAATTCAAGTAAGGGAAGAACTAAAGAGGAGCTGGTCTCTCAGCCAAGCCCATGGGTCGGGGCCTGCTGTCACATTTCTTCCTCTGCTGTAGCCCTTGAAGCTTAGGCTGAAGGGCGGCTTATGAAGTCACTAAAATATGCTTCCAATGGGAAGCAGACCCATACAGAAATGCCAGCCTCCTCTGAGGACAGGTCATTGGACTAGGCTTCTTTGCACTGTGCATGATGGAATGATGCCTTCCTACTCTTTGATAGCATTATTATCCATCCCCAGCTAGAGATGGGGAGAAATTTGGTTCAGTTCTCATATTGTTCCGGAAAGTTGATAAATTTGGATTTAAATGAGAACCGAAACACAGCCATCAACACAGTGTGAAATTCGCACGTTTCCTAATTTTGCGATGCAGTTCTCCAACCAAGGAACGCTTACCAAAAAACACAAACAAACATATTTTAGGGGAAAGGTTGAATATGAATATATTCATGAAAAGAGCATGCAAAAATGTATCAGATTAGGAGGAGTTGCTTGCAAAAATATATACCTTATTCCAGTGGTTCCCAACCTTTATGAGCACGGGACCCCTTTTATAAGCTGAAAAGAAATTGTGACCCCCTCCCCCCAGGGAGGCAGGCTGGCTGCCAGGAAGGAAGGGGGAAAGCAGCCTTTCTTTGCAGGCTTGCTTCTTTTTGCTTCACAAAAAGCCCTCTCCTCTCATTCTAAGTAAGGGTGTTGCCAGTAGTGGCAGTGCAAGGAGACGGGAATCAGTGATAGTAATCCCCTCTTCTTCCTGGTAGCTCCACCCTCAGCCTCCTTTGGCATCTGCCATGTATTTTATAGGCAGATGCCTGCCCTTAGTGCGCCTGAAAGACACTCTGGTGCTTCAGCAAAAGGCCTCCCCTCTCGTTTGGAGCAAGGGGGAGGTGTCATCTGCAGGGGCAGCTGACAGAAGACAGTGTAGAAGGAGTGAAGGCTTCTTTAAAAAATTAATAAATAATTCATTTCTTTACTGTTCACGGCCCCCTCTGGATTACTTCATGGCCCCCCTGGGGGTCCCGGCCCCCAGGTTGGGAACCACTGCCTTCATCAAAAGGGCAGACAAAAAATGTGTTTGTTAGGAGAACTTTGCACTGAACTGAATTTTGATGAGGATTTTTTTTTTTTAAAAAAAGAACAAACACCAAAATAGCAGCCTGCTGCAGAAATGTGGAGGACTGAATTTAAGATTGGAAAAAATGAGGAACAGAGAGAACCGAAACTGGCAGATCCTTCCATCCCGGTCCCCAGCAGAGGCTGATGAGGCAGAAGCAAGAATGATGATGAAATGCACACAGGGCTGTATTGAGACATACTGAGGTCCTCGTGTATGTCAACTTTAAGAAGCCCCATGGCATTACCCCCCCAACTGTATTATTGTTATTTTAATCAATTAGGTAAAACTTGAAATACAGTAATTTCTTTTTGTATTTGGATGCCCCTAATAATCTGAGGCCCACAGCTGGAGTTTACTTAGTTTGTGCATAAATCCAGCACTGAACTCATAGACTCATCTGCAGATGGCTCCTTGGGGCTCACAAAGGCCTTTAACCTTTTAAATTTATTTGTTTCTAATGCACATTATACTGGGTGACTAGGGTTGGCAGGTTCCTGGCCTGAGACTGATCCCGTATCTTTAGGAGAAGAGAAAGTCAGCCAAGTGCAGGTGTTCTTGCAACTCAGTAATGGGAAAAACCACAAGGTGGAATTCTCCCTTCCCCCTGCACACCTTTTAAAGATACAGAAGACCACTTGGTTGCCAGGCCCGGCCTCCAGGACGTCTTCTGTATCTTTAAAAGTTGTGCAGGGGGAAGGGAGAATTCCACCTTGTGGTTTTTCCCATTACAGTGTTGCAAGAACACCTGCACTTGGCTGACTTTCTCTTCTCCTAAAGATACAGGATCAGTCTCAGGCCCTGAACCTGGCAACCCTAGATTTGGGGTTACTTTACCTTTCCTGCACTATGGATTCATACCAATGGAGAATTCATGGAATATCTCAGGGACAGTAAATGCCTGAGAGTTTTTAACAGCATTTTCCCCCAACAGGAGGACAGAGACATCTTTCATTTATCCTGGGTTCATAAGATTATGTAAATGTGCTCCCCATAGTAAAAATGTAATTACAGGCCATGCTACACATCTTCTACATATGTGTATATCTTTATGGAGAGTAAAGCTATCAACAGCTACTAGCCACAATGCATAGGTTTATTTATTTTATTTATTATTTTATTTATATCCCGCCCTTCCTCCCAGCAGGAGCCCAGGTTCTGTCTCCACTGTCAGAGGCCGTATGTCTTTGAATGCCAGTTCCTGGAAACCGCAAGAGGTGAAAGTGCCCTTGTGCTCACATCCTGCTTGTGGACTTCCCATGGGCACCTGGTTGGCCACTGTCAGAACAGGATGCTGGACTAGATGGGCCATCAGCCTGATCCGGCAGGGCTCTTCTTATGTTCTTACACTTTAAAGAAGACCAAAAAATATTCACAGGGGCAACCTGAATGTTGCAACCTGTATACATGATGCATACATCTCACTTATTAGACAAAATGCTGCTACAACCCTATATGCACATACCACTTTGAATATATAAAGAGAGCTGAGCTATATATTCCGAAATATCATGAGGTATAGATTTCAGCATTCAGATGCGTGATTGCATGTCTGAATGTTCCTTAGAGGATTTTTTTTAATAAACCCCTTCACATAAGAAATCCCTGATGTGCTATCTTTCTAAATGCAAGGAGGTTATTACATGACAATACTCACAGAAATATAGCTTTGCAAAGACGTTTTTGGTAGCTGGCCTGCCTATACATGCATACCACTGTAAGCCAACAAACTGGGGTGGGGGGTGAGAACCCATTATTATCCGGTATACAAAAGCCTTATTACCTGCTCACCTACAGCAACTCTTAATTGCCACATGTGAACACAGGAGGGATGCCTACAAGCCTACAATGTCGACAATGCATGTGAACAAAGTGCCGGGGGGGAGCAGGGGAGGGAGTATCATTTGAATTTGCTGTCTGAGCACCAGGACCTGCGGCCTCTCTACACGTTTCACAAAAATGAAACCCAAACTCCAAGTTGCAGCTTTTGGAATACAGCCACAGGATGTTCACCTTCTATAGAAGAATCCGTGTTGATGTAAGCTACAGCCCGTGACTGAAGGATTTTGGCATTCTCCTGCAGTTACAAAAAGATACAAGCATTACCAGGCTAATAACAGGGTGAACTAAGTTGCCCCCATAAAACGAAAACAAACACACTGACAAACAAAACAGCACATGAAATGGATGTCCCTGTGCAATCGGAAATGGACTTTGCAGTTGCACGGCGCTTGATGCGGGGCTGCCCTTGGGCTTGGTCCAGAAGATCCTGCTTGTGCAGAATGCTGCAGCTAGACTGCTGATTAGGGTTGCCTGGTTCAGGGCCTGAGACTGATCCTGTATCTTTAGGACAAGAGAAAGTCAGCCAAGTGCAGGTGTACTTGCAACACTGTAATGGGAAAAACCACAAGGTGGAATTCTCCCTTCACTCTGCATAACTTTTAAAGATCCTCTTGGAGGCTGGGCCTGGCAACCAGGAGGTCTTCTGTAACTTTAAAAGTTGTGCAGGGGGAAGGGAGAATTCCACCTTGTGGCTTTTCCCATTACAGTGTTGCAAGAACACCTGCACTTGGCTGACTTTCTCTTCTCCTAAAGATACAGGATCAGTCTCAGGCCCTGAACCTGGCAACCCCACTGCTGATGGGGGCACATGGCCAACAGCATAGAACACATCTGCTAAAACATCAGCACTAGCTGCTCTGCCCACATGCTACTGGGCCAGGTTCAAAGCCCTGAAGAACTTGGGTCCAGGATACCTTAAGCAGTGCCTGAGCTCTTATAGCTCAGCTCAGTTACTGAGATCATCTGAAGGAGCATTGCTAATTGTCCCCCATGTTACAGAGGCCCAGTTGGCCTCAACCAGAAGTTGGGCATTTAACGTTGTTGGTCCCATGCTGTGGTGCACTCTGCCAGCAGATATTCATCAGGCATCCTCCCTTTTGATTTTCCTGTGTCTCTTGCAGACATTTTTATACCAGCAGGCCTCTGCAGCTATTTAAAATGTTCTTGAGTAGCCAGGCATTGCAATTATTGTTTTGTACTCTTTTTCATTTTTTTTCATGCTTTTATATTGCTATACACTGCCCTGATGAGAGACTGGTATATAAATACTTCTCAATCCTTTAATGCAAATCCTTTATTGCAGGAGTAGCCAGCGTGATGCCCCAGATGTTGTTGGACTACAACGTCTTTCATCTTTGACCTTTGGGCATGCTGGCTGTGGCTGATGGGAGCTGGAGTCCAACAACATTTGGAGGACCCACATTGATACAATACAAAAGAGTACATATTTTATCAATAAACTAAAAGCAATAAAACTTTTTATAAAATTGTACAGTTAAAATCCTACAGAATGACTGGCTCATGCTCAAGGGAAAGCCTTTTTACACACACAAAAATGTCTTCAATAGTTGCCTAAATACAAAAATGCTTCCACTTGTCTAATTTTAGGCTGGTAAGTGGTTCCAGAGGGCTGGAGCTAAAACACTAAAAGTCTGGTTTCTAGTGCTTACTAAGCACATCGCTGGGGCACGTGATACTCGTAGGAGTGTCCCATCAGATGAGCAGAGTTGCTGGGCACGGACATAGGATGTGAGGTGACCCCAAGCTACTTAGAGATTTAAATGCTAAAAGCAAAACCTTGAATGGTGCCCAGCAGCATATGTGTTGTGTCATCATGGGCACAACCCCAGCAGTGCTTCTGGCATGGTGAGGGAGCACTGCAAGATCGGCAGAGCAGAACCAAGACATCCTTTTCCTGAGCTACTGTTATCTCATCCGACGGTTCAAGTAAGTCAGGAATTGTCCAGAAAGGGTGTGATCTGGGGTCCACTTTAGAAATGCTTCCATCCTGATCGGAAGACCCAAAGTTATGGCCTGATTGGGTAGAACACTTATCCACCCCTAGAATAAACATAATCCAGCCAAGGTTAGCCACATTTAGCTCTCGTTTACTTGACTAGCGTTTTTAAGCATATGCTTAACCAGGACTGGCACCAGGCAGCCCTTGGCCACCAGCCTGCCCCGGACCCTGGCACATGTCCGCATGCACACACGTCTGTCCCACCTACCTCTTCCTGAACAGTCCCTCCTTAGGGTGGGTGGGTAGCGGTAGCTATGCGTGCGCATCCCTGCCATCAATCAAGATGGCGGTAGAGGCATCAGGCGATTAGGGAAACCTTGGCTACCATCTTGGTTGATGGCAGACTTGAGCCCGCATGCCTGGCGCTGCCCTGGCGACCAGCATTTACTTCAAGAGGTAGGCGGAGCATGTTACAGGCGGTTGTGTGTGTGGGGAGCTCAGAACGCGGATCGTGGAAGCTACTGCTACCCACCCACCCTAAGGAGGGGCCCTTCAGGGGCCCCTTGGGACCCAAGGGCCCTCAGCCAGGGCCTGACCTGGCCGCCCTCTGGCGCCAGACTTGTGCTTAACATAAGAAGATCAGAAGAGCCTGCTGGATCAGGCCAGTGGCACATCCAGTCCAGCATCCTCTTCTCACAGTAGCCAACCAGATGGCCATGGGAAGCTCACAAGCAGGACCTGAGTGCAAGAGCACTCTCCCCTCCTGCAACTCCCAGCAACTGGAATCAGAGGCTTAAATCTCTGCCACTGAAATCCCTCGGACTTAATGGTTCTTCAGTCTTGTGGGATTGTGCCCTCTATGAGGTTTTGTTATTGTTCTTAAATGATTTGCATTGTTTATACTATTTTATGTTTATCTAATTCAGGAGGGAGGGATATAAATTCAAATTATTATTATTATTTTCATGCATTTATATCCCACATTTCTTCTATCATACAACCCAAGGCAGCATGCCCATAGTTCCCATGTGGTCACTCATCCATGTACTGCCCACATTCAATCCTGCTTAGCTTCAGCAAGGTGATGGCCTCACGTGCCTTCAGATCATAGCCTGGGACCAACGCTTTCATCCTATGGGGTACTTTGGTCTGAGACTGTAAGCATTTTAGCTCACTAAGGATCAAAGAGACAGGCTAGGTTTAACAAAGTATTCTTGTACAGGGTCCATCACTTACCTCTGCCCACTCAGTGGAACCTAATAACCCAAATTCTTCTGCATCCCAACTGGCAAAAATGATAGTTCTTCTAGGTCTCCAACCTGTTGGCATAAAAGAGGCCATATTCTCATCTAGGTGACTGGCAGTGTGAACTAAGCACACCTCTGGCGCGTGCACGACTTACTCAGATGTGCTAAGCTTGTTTAAAAATGAAACAAAAAAAAATCCTTTATTACAGGGGTGGGTAACCTGTGGATCTTCCAGTCGTCGTTGTACTCCATTTTCTATCAGCTCTAGGAAGCATGGATGATGGTGAGGGATGATGGGAGTTGAAGTCCAGCAATATCTGGAGGCTATAGGTCCCCCATGTCTGCTGTATAAGTTACCTGGAGCAGTTAAACATCATCATTCAGTAACCTCTCTAAAGATGTTTCTGTTTCTGATTGCTTTGTTTTGAGACCAGGATTTTTTTTTTATTGATTGATTTCACTTTTCTGTTATATGTGTTAAGGGAAACTATTCTATGATGCTGTACTTGGATTCCGGCATTGAGCAGGGGGCTGGACTCGATGGCCTTACAGCCCCCTTCTACCTCTACTATTTTAAAAGATCAAGGTGACTTACAACTTCCTTAAACAGCTGTATAAAACTAAACATTTAAAAATTCAGGCAACGCCTCAATCAGTGAGAACAATAAAAACAATATAGACACAAAATCATTAAAAACGGAATCAAATTTTAGAAGAGCCTTTGAAATCTTATGAAGAACAAGACTGATAAGACATCTTTTGGGAAACTGTTCAATTCTGTGAGTGCTGCCAAAGAAAATCCCCTGGCCCATGGCTACACATAAAATCGAAGTGTTGGTATACATAGCATCCCCAGATCTTAGAGCTAAGAAGCCTTTCTCAGGTATGCTGGGCTCAGACAGGATTTGAGGAAGACCTAGGCCAGCTACTTCCAACCTGGTGCCCTGTTGTCGTACTACAACTCTCATAATTCCTGACCACTGGCCATGTTGGCTGGGGCTGATTGGAGTTTTAGGTCAAGAATATCTGGATGGCACCAGACTGGGGAAAACTGGCCTAGGCCATAATGTTTTAAAATTGCAATCCTATTCCCACTTACCTGGGAGTAAGCCCTATTGAATTCAATAAGACTTATTTCTGGGTATAGGATTGTGCTGTAAAATTAACTGCTACCACTCTAAATTTGGTCTGGAAACAAATAGACAGCAACAGATTATATATTCCCAGTGCAAAAAATTAATAGCTGGATTGCCACATTTTATATCAGGTGCAATTACCAAACAGTCTTCAAGGGCAGCCCCATGTAGAAGCCCAGTGTTTTCAGTTCTTTCCCCAGCATGTTCCATGTTTTCTGTTCTATTTGTGCCGCTCATTACCTTTCATCACCAACTTGCCAAAACTCCGAGCAACTTCTTGGAGAACTGCTGCCCCTGTGGTTGGGTCGATACCACCAAAGACCCAAGAATCCCTATGGCCTCCAAAAATGATATACCTATCTAGGAAAGAAGGGCAAAAAAGAAAATTACAAAGAACTAGATCTAACTCAGAATACACTTGGCAGATTTTTCATTCCTAATTCAGATCAGAAATTTTTCAAGGGGCTAGAGAGGTAGGTAAGACAACCATAGAATTTTTGACAGGAAAAATAAGCCAAAATCCAATTCATTCCATTTAGCAATGATGCTAAAAATGCTCTTTCAGAGCCTCAAATGAAATAAACTATATCTAGGCTATTTCTAAACATTTGGCAGAAGAAATGCTTACAAGGCACCAGCAATCTTAAAACAAAGGTTGAACCAAAGGGATTTATGAAGGTTTGGTTATGTTATCATTTGAAAATGCTTCCTTTCCCCCCCCCCAATGTATTTTTGACAGTTTCCTACAGTGGTGCTGTCAGGGTAGGACTCTGGGCTCCACTCTTGCAGAATAGGGATCGGATCTGTTGGCCAGGGCCAGTTTGAAAGCATTCTGTCAACCTAATAGGCTGGCATTGATTCAAGTTCGTTCTGCAACTGATAGGCACTGCTTTTACCAATCCAATTTTCACTCGGAAAAAAAATCTATTTTTTAAAAAATATTTTTAAAGGAAATACCATATTTTGAAGGAAGTATTGATATTTCCTTTAAAAATATTGATATTTTGAAGAAAGGAATTAATATAATAAATTAATAATTAAATAAAAGGAAATATTGATAAATTATCATTCTTATAATCAATGTTTCACAGGCGGATTTTTTTTTTTAAAAAGTCCATTTTCAAAAATAAAAACCAAAAATAGAAAGTGGCAAGCATCCAAAGAGCCAGAAATAAAAAAGGAGGAAACCCCAAGATGCTGAAAAATGTGTAGTTTATTTTCAAAAAAAGCCCAACGCGTTTTGGCCACTGAATAATCTGGCCTTCATCAAGGGCTATAATTAAAATTACAAAGACACACTACATTATTACACATATAACACAAAATACATTACAGTATAAACTCATGTCTTGCATAACTAATCTGTACAAAAAAGTTTTTACTTACATGGACTGGTCTGCAATGTTCTTTTGTAGCAAAATCGCTTGAAATTATAGACGACCACAAAGAAGAATTCACATGAGCGTGCTTATGTATATGCATCTCTAAATCCAGTGTGACTAATTGAACATAGGGGAATTAACAAGCAAATGAGGAAAAGGGATGTAAAAGGGATCATCGATAATTGTACCGGATTTAGAGATGCATATACATAAGCACGCTCATGTGAATTCTTCACTATGTTAAAATCTGATCCTCAGCGATTGAGAATAAGCAAATTAATGGAAAATTCAGTACCAAATCAGAACTGGGCAGCATTCTAACACATCCCTACTGCAGGATGAGACAGCAAAGGTAATTGGAATCCAGTAGGGGCATTTTTCATGGATCTCCCCTTCCGTCTTCAACCTCCTGTCTCATATTTCACTCTGCTCTGGAGGGTCCCCCATCCCTGCCAAGCAGATTTGCAAGGGGACTGCAGGGAATCATCAGCAGGCTGGAGGGAACCCCATGGTCTGCAAAGAGCCTAATGAGGACTGAGCACGTTCAGTGGACACAGACAGCTGAATAAATGGTGCAAGTGGGGGGAGGGCATGGAATCCGAGCTAGGAGCAGGAACAGAATAGTTTGTTGTGGAGGAGTGCATGGCTGGCTGGAACGGTCAGCCAAACCAGGGCACAGCAACGTTCTGTTGCAGGTCCCACTTGTGTTTCTCTAAAGGGCAATTCATGTGATGCCACTGTATAAAGTGGGCCTCATATTTAAGTGATCTGTACACGTATTGCAGTAACTAATAACATTACACATGTGAGTCTGAGGCTAACAGAATGGGCAGCTTTTGCCAAACTGGTGCCCTCAGATGTTTCCACTACAACTCCCATCAGGCTCAGCCAGCCCAGCCATGCAGACTAGGGCTGATGGGAGATGTAGTCCAAAAACCTCTGGAGGTCACCTGGTTTGCAAAGGCTGAGGCAGGAGCTCCAGTTCAATAGACAAATCCATAGAGCATAGGTCGATCAGCAACTATTAGTTATGAGAAGTAGGGCCCACAACAAAATATTACATTCATGGGGTGCTCCTCCAGGATACTCCATCCCATCCATTTACCACCTGGTTTTCTGTATCATCCCACCTCCCACAATAGTCAGTCAGCATTCTCTGGCCACCATTGGACTGTTGTGGAGGGGGCAGGTTCTCCTGCCTTAGGGGGATTTCTCCCTAAAGATATTTTGCACTTTTGCAAACCTTGAGTCTGCTGATACCTTCCTACTTGTGCACGGGTCATGTCATTTTGGCTGCATAAGGATCGGCACTCACAGCCTGAGCATTGGAAATGGAGGGGATTGTGGTTATAGGGACCCTCCCTAGGTTCAGAGGCATATGCCTCTGGATACTAATTGGGAAACCCAAGTGGGAAGAATGCTCTTGCGGTGATGTCCTGCTTACGGGCTTTCAAGAGGCAGCTGGTTGGCCACTGTGAAATAGAGGATAGATTAGATGGACCTTGGGTCTAATTTAGCAAGACAGACCCTTCTTACATTCTCATTTAATGATCTGATGCAGGGACTGTTATACCTGTGGAATTCCCTCCCCTTAAATATTAGGCAGGCACCATCTCTGTTATCTTTTCGGCACCTATTGAAGACCTTCCTCTTTCAACAAGCCATTTAAGTAGAGACCTATCCCAGTCTGCGTCTGTGTTGGAATTGCTTTTAATATGCTTTTTTCAAACATTTCTTTTCCTAAACAATATTTTTTAACCCTTTTTATTTAAGATGTCTTTAAAGCCTTTTTAAAGAACATTTTTAAAGTTGTTTTGTTTCAATGTATTTTAAGGTCTGTTTTTATGATGTTTTGAAGTGTTTTTACTGCTTTTGTTTGCCGCCCTGGGCTCCTGATGGGAAGAAGGGCAGGATATAAATTAAATAATAAATAAATAAATAAACAAATCTTACAGCACATGCTCTCAGGCAGTACATGGCAGCAACTCACGTGCTTGCCCCGCAGTGTGAAAAAAGCTCCCCTGATAACAAGATAGTGAAATGAGTTTGGAAAAGGACCTATCACATTAGGAACACCAGATCCTGCTTGTGGGCTTTCCACAGGCATTTAGTTGGCCACTGCGAGAACAGGATGGAGCGGTTCCCCTATGAGGAAGGTTACAGCGTTTGTGGCTTTTTACGTTAGAGAAAAGGCGAATAAGAGGTGACATGGCAGAAGTGTATTAAATGATTCACAGCATGGAGAAAGTGGACAGAGAAAAGTTTTTCTCAAAGCAGTAGAACTCCTGGACATCCAACGAAGCTGAAGGATGGTAGATCCAAGATAGACAAAAGAAAGGACATCTTCACACAGCACATCATTAAACTATGGAATTTGCTCCCACAAAAGGCAATGATGGCTAGTAACTTGGGTGGATTTAAAAGGGGATTAGACAAATTCATGGACGATAAGGCTATCAGTGGCTATTAGCCAGGATGGCTATGCTCTGCTTCCATAGGAAGAGTAAGTATGCTTCCAAATACCAGTTGCTGTAAACCACAGGAGAGGAGAGTGCTCTTGTGCTTGTGGGCTTCCCAGAGGCATCTAGCTCACCATGGTGAGAACACAATGCTGGATTAGATTGGGCCACTGGCCTGGTTCAGCAAGCTCATTTTACATCTTGACATTCAGCAGTCATTAAGCAAAAAAATCTCACCAGGTTCTACTGCTCCTTTGATGGTCCCAATAACATTGTATATTCGTGTGATTTTATTGATGGTGTGAACATGCATCCTGACTTTTCTGAAGAAGAAGAAAAGAAAGCACATCATTCTGCAAATCAGTAGTAAACGGCTTGGAAAAGTTACTTTTTTTGAACTACAACTCCCATCAGCCCAATCCAGTGGCCATGCTGGCTGGGGCTGATGGGAGTTGTAGTTTTAAAAAAGTAACTTTTCCACGCTCTGGACCAAACTAGGACTTGCCACATCAACAGCGAGGGGATGCATCAGTCTGTTCCTGGTGCCAATGAGAAAAGGTGATCTCCTGCTGGTACAAGAAAACAAGGATTTGGATCCTGTGAGAGGCTGCACCTGTGAAGCCGTCCCTTGGATCAAGGAACTTCTGTTACTCCTGGTGTCGCTCATGCAACCTCCTTCTAGGTTGGTGAATGTATTAACTGGGTCCAAAGTGAACTCAAGACGTTTCAGTGCCTGAGACAAAGGACAAGATTGCACCCCGCTACCATTCAAAGTTGACTGGATTGGCAGTAGATTCTTTGACACTGGTGACAGGATGGTATTTTTCACTGCATGTATGGGCAACTGGCTAGCTTAGGAGTGCAAAACTAATCATGTGGCACACACACAGCGCTGTCCCACAACACCTTGCCATCACTCCCAGTGCTTTAATGTCCACCACACGAGAAGGCCACCACCCTTTGCCTAACGGTAGGGCTGGCATTGACCAGGCCACTGCATGCCAGTTACAAAGCCAATGAATCCAGCGGACATGTGCCACTCCCCATCTGCAACATATTCCCTGCAAATATGATGCTTACAGCCACACATTTTATTGTGTGGAATTATATTCCGCTCTTTAGAAAATCTTCTCACATGGTGGCATGCACAAGATGTAGAAAACAGAGTGTGTGTGTGTGTTTTTAAAAAGGTCAATAACAATAAAAACAGCACAGCTCAGCAAACCAGCATCCATAGATTAAAAACTAATCTTAAAAGACTGTCCTGACTTTTTTTTAAAAAACGTTTTTTTGAACAACACTTAAATGTGCAAAGAAAGGAGGCATGCTGGATTTTCCCAGGCAGGGAATTGCTCCATAATAGGAAATAGGAAACTGCCTTATACTGAGTCAGACATCGGCCCATCTAGCTCAATACTGTCTGCACTGACTGGCAGTGGCTCTCCAGGGTTTCAGGCAGGGAACGCTACCAGCCCAATCTGACAGTTGCCAGGGATTGAACCTGGGACCTTCTGCATGAAAGGCAGGTGCTCTACCAACTGAACTATGATCCTAATGTAGCATTATCAAGGTGCTCGGGCATAGATTCGTGGCTGTACCCATGGATGTCCCAGTCTGCACAATCTCTCAGTCTTTGTGTAATCCAGGCCACTGCACATACAGCCATAAATGCTGAAGACACACCTCATATATTAACAAAGTAGATGCGTTCCTGGACATTACTTCTTTCACAGAAACCTTGGTACCAGAGGTAGGGATAACATGGAAAGAACAGGGATAGGATCCTACACCTGATCATAGATGGTGGGAGCAGCTTCAACAGGGGCTTTAAAGGGTGCCTACCCAGCACCTATCCACTCCCCTCCTCTTCCTCTAAATAGTATTGGATCCTTCCCTCCCCAGCCCTGGAGGAAAGCAAGAGATCTCTTTAATGCAAAGCAAACACACAGGCTTGTCAGTTTCACCTTAAAGCAAAGGCATAGGCTTGAAAGTTTATCCATAGCAAAGACACAGGCTGGTCAGTTTCACTTTAAAGCAAAGTCACAAGCTACCCATAACAAAGCAAATCTGATCAGTCTCACCTTTAAAAAAGGAGTTAAAAGGAGCTCCTTAGTTAAAAGCTCCCAAGGAGCTTTATTCCTGGAGGATTAATTAACTGAAGTATTACTATATAATAAATACTATATATATATAACCCACCGTTGATTGAAATATAATAATAATAATACATCACGAGTGTGGCCACCAGTGCACCTCCAAAGAGTGGGCACATGCATGCGTAGAATGGGCTTGTGCTAATTTATGTATAGATGCCTGTAATTTAAATAGAAATAAAAATGCATCTCACCATAGCCTGTGACTAGTCCACCTGGGTGCCTGCTCAGTCTGCTGTCCAGAAGTTAACCACTGATGGATAACTTCAAAGATCCTGCTCTTCTGTGCTTTGCTTTTTTATCTTTAAACTGGACTTGAAGCAGATAGCCCTTCAAACAACTAGAGGACTGGCCTCTGTAAAGTAGAATATGCTAGCGGAGGCTGGTCCATTGGAACTAGTGGGGCACTGTGCCTCCAACCACAGTCTGCCCTGAGCCAACCCCCACTTGCCTGCCTTCTTACTTGCAACCAGTCCTGGCTCTCAGCTTCCTCCTCCTCAGTCTCAGTGTTGTCTTCGTAGAACTCAGCATGGAGAACTAGTTGGCTCCACCTGTCATTGGCTCCGGCTCCCCCTACTGTTGGCCTCTCTGCCTTTTCTCCTACCACTTTCAGTGGGCACCAGCCATCACTGGGTTATACTACTAGTGTAGCCATTATGCTACACTAAAGGCACATGATAGCAACTCTCATCTTTGATAGGCTTGGTTTGGGTGGTGGGATGGTAGAAGTGCCCAAACTGACCTCATGGAGTGGGTGCCAGAAAACCCAGGCCCGATGTTGTAGGACACATTGAGATTTCCCTTCCAACTCTCATCTGGAGGTGGAGGGCCTCCCATGGACCTGTGACAGGAAAAGCAAGGCTATCAGTCTTTGTGAGGTCACAGAAAAAAACAGTTGTCATATCCTTAACGCAACGATTCCCAAAAGACAAGTTTGACAGGACCTAACATCTAATGCATGCATGGAGACCCTCAGGCCCAGGGGCCAAATGTGGCCCTCCAGCCCTCTTTGTTTGGCCCTCAGAACTCTCCCCTGGCCACACCGCTCACTGGCACCTGCTTCACAGCAGTGCGTTTGCCTAGCAGAAATATGTCCTTGAACTCTGATAACGGTTCTTGCTTGTTTGGATGGAGGATACAGAAGGGTATATGGGTGTGTGTAGAAACGAGCCTACTGGACAGAGGTAATATTTACATTAATTGCTCCACCCACTTTTGCCTCTGGCCCGGTATGTCCTTGGCATGTGGCCCTCAGAAGGTTTCCCAGAAGGGAATGTGGCCCTCAGGCTGAAAAATGTCCCCTACCCCTGATCTAATGGCTTGAGGGCAGATCATCTGTTTGTCATTAAACAGCTTCTGGATATGCATATGCAGCTGCCCCTTGTGGTGAAACATTGAATTTGCAGGTAGCATCCCTTCTCAGTGAAGTACCTTCATGCTCTGGGATGACTCCGCCTACCAAGGTCCCTCCTGGACAGGAACAAATATAAGACGGCTTCCTGTTCGAGTTGAATCTTGCTGGAGGAACAAGTGCTTCCTTGTTTTCTCTTTCATCCTGTCTCCTGGTTTTTCCTTCGGTTCTCATGACTGGCTTTTCTCAGAGCTTCCGGGCTCACCTCAGACTGCTGCCCGCAGCTCAGCCCTCGTACTTGGTCAGGCCACTGATTTGGCTAGGCTAGGGATTGGGAACCTGGTGCCCTTCAGATGTTGTTGGATTAAAGCACCCATCAGCCCTAGCCAGCACTGGGGCTGATGGAACTTGTAGTCCAGCAACATCAGGAGGACCACAGATTCCCTTATCTAGGCCACTATTGTCTACTCTGACTGGCAGTGGCTCTCCAAGATCTCAGGTAGACCTTTTCACAGCACCTGTTACATCCTGGGGTACATGTCAAAGTACATGGGGCTGCCGCCAAAACCGACAACTTAAAAATGCTGTCTCTCATTAATGTCTAGTTTAACTTATTTCTCTTGACTTATTTTATTCCCATCTTTCCTGCAAGGAGATCAGGAGAGCATATAAGCATGCCTCCCTCCCAATGTTGTTCTCAAAACAATCTTGAAATGGAGGGCCAGGGTTCACATTCCCACTCAGTCCTAAAGCTCACTGGGGGTCCTTGGGCCAATCAATATCTCTCAGCATAACCAACCTCACAGGGTTGTTGTGAGAATAAAATGGGGAGAGAGAGAATGATGTGCACCACCTTGGAGGAAAAGCAGGGTCTAAATGTAATAATAACAATATCATAAGAACATAAGAAGAGCCCGCTGGATCAGGCCACTGGCTCATCTAGTCCAGCACCCTCTTTTCACAGCGGCCAACAATGTCCCATGGGAAGCCCGCAAGCAGGACCTGGATGCAAGAGCACTCTCCCCTCCTGCAGTTTGCAGCAAATGGCATTCAGAAGCATACTGCCTGTGACTGTGGAGGCAGAGCATAGCCATCATGGCTAGTAGCCATTGATAGCCTTGTTCTCCATGAATACTGTACAGTAGGGCCCCACTCATACGGCGGGTTACGTTCCGGACCCCCGCTCAAAAGGGAAAACCGCTGAAAAGCGGAACTCATTGAGTAGAATGGTGCGCGATGCCCAAAAACTGCCGTAAAAGCAGAACAAGTGCCATATGAGTGGGGCTTTAGTCTAATTATGTCTAATTGAGACCGCTGCATTAGCGAACCGCCGTAAAGCGAAGTGCTGTAAAGCGGGGCCCTACTGTAGTTGAAAGATAGTGGCTGACCCACAGTCATACAGTGAATGGAGATTTGAAGCTTGGTCTTAGTTTAAAAAGTGCTAGGTTCAGATCCAGGTTCAAATCCTCACTTGGCAATGAAGGTAACTACTGCAACATTCCAGCTTATTTATTTATTTATTTGTTTATTTATTAAATTTATATTCTCTCCTTTCTCCAAAAATGTGCCCAGGGCAGCATCTTTTCCAATGCCAATAAAAACAGATGAACAAGCTAGTACAAAAACATGAACCCGCCCTGTTTTCTGCAAGGAAAGACAGCTACATACCGTAATAGTATTTCAGCATCGTGGTATCCAATGGAATGAACTGGGATTTTGGGAATCCCTACTCCATCATCAACTTCATACCTGAAGGTGTATTCTGAGAATCCAAGAATAGGTTGAGATAACCTGGCTGCTATTTACATGCAGGAAATGGATGAGGCAGTTCAAAGAGGTGCAGTTGCAACATTTTAAACTCTATTTTCTCTTGTTTCTATTCCACCTTTCTTCGATCATGGAACACAAAGGTAGTATATGCATGTGGTTCCCAGGTGGGCTCCCATCCAGGCACTGACCAGACCCAGACCTACTTAGCTTCAACCAGATGGTGGCCTTGTGTGGCTTCAGCCCATACTCTGGTCTGCACTGCATATTACTTAACATATAATGGTCACATTCTTTATCCTTTAACTACTATCTATTACTCACAATTGGGACAATAAAGATGGGTAGATTTCTCCACCACCACCATTCCATTTCACTGATTGCGTATGGGTGTTGGGGCCAAGACAGCCACACCTAAATCCAGACCTGGAAGGTATGCTCTCCCATTCATGGCCCTCAAAGTCAGCAGCCTGTGCTGGAGTTCAGGAGGAGTGCATCAGGAGCTGCTGCTTTTATTTTTTGACCAGGCAAAAAAACCCAAGAAGGCCAAGCACTGAGTTGGAGACCTGTGGCCCTCCAGATATTGCTGGACTACAACTCCCATCATCCCTGACCATTGGCTATGTAGCTGAGGCTGATGGAAGATGGAGTCCAACAACATCTGGAGGACCACAGATTTCTTCTCCAAGGTGGAGGCTTTACATCGGCCAAAGCAGCGGATGTGCATTGCCAGCCAATCACATAAGCCTATTGTTCCTAATAATGGTCCAGGCATGCTGCCATCCTGACCCACACTCTGAAAGCAAACTGTGGCCAAACATGTAGCTGAGGTTCACTTGCTACCCATGCCGAAAACAATTTTATTGGTTGGGAGAAGGTAGGAGTAAAGAATTCCAGAGCAACTCTTTGCTGCAAAACCCCTACACAAAGCCTTATTTTACTGCTTTGTGTAAGTGACAAGGCACAGAGAACTAAGGAACGGCTTGGGAGTTCACACACAAGGTCATCCCCCAAATCCCAACCCACTGGGATCCCAATGCAATAAGATGGTCTTAGGCTCCAGTGCTTTGCACACTGACTTGGGATGCCTTCACTTGCAGGAGGGTTTCAAGTGCATACCAGAACTTTAGGTTTGTGTATTTAAAGTAGATTAAAGGGCTCTGTTGCCGTGGAATCACAAATCCACTTAAAAACAACAGACTATTTGTGGTTTGTAAAGTTACAGAAAATGTATCGAACGGTGTGGGATGAACGAATGATGAACGGGAAGATGTGTAAACACTCCGTTAAGCAGTTATATTATGTATTCTAGTTAATATCTATACTCCTATGTAATCTTAGTGGCTCTTAAAAAGCAGACCACTCAGAAACACATGTGTATGTATTGCATTGTAGATAACAAAAAAATTAAAATAATAATGAAAACACTAATAATAAAAAATAATAACAGCAAGCAAGCAAATAAGGATGAATGCAGGATGAATGTTCGCTATCATATAATCCCACCATAAACAATTCAGAATGAATGCTCAGCAAGCATCGGACATAGTCTAACAGCCATGTAAGCTTTGTACAAACAAATCCTAGTGAATGCTGAACAAGCAGTCATTTGGAGGAACCCTTGAATGTTGAACACACTGGGACTTACTTCCTGGTCACAAGATGGTGCTGCATGGAGCTACTGTCACTTACCTTTGGCTGGATACCCTGGAGTAAGGGGATCTCCTGCACCGTTGAGGTTTAAGACATTCCCACGCTGAACTCCTCCTCCAGGGAGATTCCACCCGTCTGGATAGGGATTGACTCCAGGTGCGCAGTAATCCGCAGAGTCTGAGTAAAGGATAATCCCTTTAGCTCCAGCTAACATGGCATTTTTAACCTACAGAGCAGCCAAACAGTGAGAAGGGGTTTTCAAAATGTGTGTGGTCATAGCCCAAGAATAAGTAGTAGTTTCTCATGTTTCCACTGTTGCAAAGTGAACAGGGCTGCTGCTTGAAGCCACGGATGGGGGACTGGTGGCTCTTCCGATGTGGTTGGGCTCCTATCAGCTCCAGCCAGCATGCAAATGGTCTGGGAAGATGGGAGTTGTAGACCAGCAACATCTAGATAGCCACAGGTTCCCTATCTGGTTTAAGAGGCAAAGTAAGTAATTCATGGTTCAGCATCTTCTTTTCAGACTGCTGGTCTGAAGAAATGCAGCTCTACTGCTGAGGCTAATAAGCAGGTCAGGTTCTCTAAGCTGTATTGGTAGAGGACCACTTTCACAAAGAGACACAGAGAGTGGCATCCTTTAAAGAGGGAGGACACAGTCACCTATCCTCTGTGATAATGTGACTCTCTCTCTCTCTCTCTCTGTCTCTCTCTCTCTCTGTCTGTCTCTGTCTCTCTCTCTCTGTCTCTCTCTCTGTCTCTCTCTCTCTCTCTCTCTAAATTGATTTTAGATATATGGAGGGGAAAACCATGCAAGATAACATCCATTAACAAACAAACCCAGACCTTCAGTTGTTTACATTTAGCGGGAGCATCAGTGGAAGAGAACAGGTTGACCCGATAGCCAACACACTTGAATGCAACATGTCCTCCAAATGCTGGCATGAGATCCAGGTGGCCACAGACCCTCCATTGATACATTTATGAACATAACAAAAGGAACCCAGATGGCTTCAAACACAGCTGGCTTTTTATGGGGAAAGGCCATAGCTCAGTGGTACAGCATCTGCAGAAAGTCCCAGGTTCAATTCCTGGCGTCTCCAGGTAGGGTTGGGAATGTACCCAGTCTGGAATCCTAGAAAGCCACTGTCAGTCAGTGCAGACAATACTGAACTCAATGGACCAGTGCTTTGACTCAGGATAAGGCAGCTTCCTATCTTCCCGTGTTGGCTCAGTTTGGCCCTTTGGCAGCCTAATGGTAGGGGTTAGTTTTACCTGCTCTCAATGGAAATGTCCAAAGTGGTCTTCTAACCCACAACCATGCTATCCTTACGTGATTATTCTGTGCAGTTATCTCACAGGAGCAGCTGAATCTCTGTGATTCTGAAGTACAAGTTAAAGCTGCAACAAAAGGTTGCAGTGTGACCATGACTGTTCACAGTCAGTCAGCCATACCTTTCTCCAGGATCCTTCATTCCATTTCCCCTCCCAGCCAGTTTTCAATTTCCCTTTAAACAGTTAAGTCAGTGATTACAATAGCACTGCAATTTAATCTTGAGAACGTCTATTCTCCTGGGCTCCTTCAGGAGGGAGGGAGAGAGGAATAAAAATCACCATCACCATCATCCACAACATCCAAGGGAAAGCCTTTGAACCTTAGTCTGAATTTTTCCTGGTCCACATATGCCATAGAACTAGGTGGTAGAATCCATAGGTAATCAAACCACTGCAGTCTGTAGGGGAGTGTGTCATATCCAAAAGCTCCCCAACATTAAAAAAAAATTCAAGTAGATAAACAAATCCCAATAATATCAGAGGTAACAGTTCTGGCAAAGCCCACTCCATGCCATGTGGGTTTCTACTTGCATGTTTTTGCTTTTTATTATTATTATTATTATTATTACCACTGCTTGATTGTGGAAAACCTCTAAGCAGTTTTACAGGGGGACGATTCAAAAATGTGATCCCCACCTACAAACTGAAGTGGTATGATCCACTCTACCACCACAAGAATTTATCACCTCATCCCTCTCCCATATATTTCTACAACCCTTACCAAAACCTATAAAGTAGCCTCTGGAATGATAAACCAGGGATTGTGGCAGGTGAGGAAAATAATGTAGCAGAGGCATGACCAACTTACCTTGTTTCCTCTGAATATTTTCCCATATCGGGCAATGACAATCTTTCCTGTACAGTTGATTCCCATCTCCCGCTCTAGTTTGAAAAAGTCTTCAGTGCGTCCGTAATTTACATATACCAGATCTGCCTTTTTTGGGGGGGAGGGAGGGAACAAAAATTACAGTTGATGTCAGTGTTCACTGTAATTATCTCTAAAAATGGCTACATTGGGAATCTACTATACTTGTGCAGAGTAACAGCCTTTAAAACATCAATACTCTTCTCGAAACACACAAATTTAGGGAGTCTTGCAATGCCCAGCTCCCATCTTAGAATCATAGAATCGTAGTATTGGAAGGGGCCTATAAGGCCATCAAGTCCAACCCCCTGCTCAGTGCAGGAATCCAACAGAAAGCATACCCAACAGGTGGCTGTCCAGCTGCCTCTTGAATGCCTGCAGTAATGGAGAGCCCACCACCTCATTGGTTCCATTGTTGTACTGCTCTAACAGTTCGGAGGTTTTTCCTGATGTTCAGTCAAAATCTGGCTTCCTGCAACTTGAGCACATTATTCCATGTCCTGCACTCTGGGACGATCGAAAAGAGATCCTGGCCCTCCTCTGTGTGGCAATCTTCCAAATACTTGAAGAGTGATATCATATCTCCCATCAGTCTTCTCTTCTTAAGGCTAAACATGCCCAGTTCTTTCAGTCTCTCCTCACAGGGCTTTGTTTCCAGTCCCCAGATCACCCCTGTTGCCCTCCTCTGAACCCGTTCCAGTTTGTCTGCATCTTTCTTAAAGTGTGGTATCCAGAACTGGACACAGTACTCAAGGTGTGGCCTAACCAGTGCTGAATGGCGGGGAACCAATACTTCACACTATTTGGACTACTATAATACATTAGACCTGGGTCTGCCCTTGAAGATGGACCAGAACCTGCCAAAAATGTTGCAGTGTTATCTCATCTCTGAGCAGAATATTCCCATTCAGGGTTCCAGCCAGCTAGAATGCCCTCTTTCAAGGTACTCCATTCCACCTTACACTCAATTTCCCATTTTTCTTTTCCAATTGATACCCAAGAAACAAGAAACAATTGTTTCTTGCCTGTTTTGGTAGTTGTGGTTGTTCTTCTTCCTTCTGCAATATGCTTGAGCATGTTGATATCTTCCTCCTGTTTCTCAGTTTTTACTACATAGCTGTCGGCGCTGACCACTTGAGTTCACTATTAGAGGGAGAGATGTTGCTTTTGCTGCTAGAGGTGCCATCTGCACTATATATTTAAAGCACTATTATGCCACTTTAAACAGGCACGGCTTCCACCAAAGAATCATGGGAACTGTAGTTCATCAAGAGTGTTGAGAATTGTTAGGAGATCCCTATTCCCCTCACAGAGCGACAACTCGCAGAGTTCCCTGAGAAGAAGGATTGATTGTCAAACCACTCTGGGAATTGTAGCTCTGTGAGGGGTCTCCTAACATCACTTTTTGACATCAAGCAAAGTCTTTTTTTTAAAAAAAAAATTATCCAGGCTTTTAAAAATTGACTGATTTGGGGTTTTTTCCCTTGCTTTTTAATTTCAGTTTTTCTTGGTTTTGTGGCAAGTTTTATTTTTCTATTGTTTCATTATTTTAACTGGAACTTTGTAAACCGAAAATTGATGTTGGATGGCAACATAGAAATCTGTTAACACATAGAAATAAAACAAAACAAAACCTTGACTGAATAGAAATAAAATTCTGTTATCGCAAACAGTCAAGCCTCACAATGGGAAATTAAGTGGCAAATTTACATTAAAAGATCATTCCATAAATATAGTATGCAAAAACTGAATGCATATGGCTACAAATGCAAACTAAAACCACATTTACACCCTATATTTATTCGACTTTTATTCCACTTTAAACTGTCTTGGCTTCCCCCCAAAGAATCCTGAGAAATGCAGTTTGTGAATTCCCAGAGGGATTTTTTTTTGGGGGGGGGCACCGACTGACTGTTAAACCACTTGGGGAACTATAACTCTGTGAGAGGAATAGGGGTCTCCCAACAACTCTCAACTCCCTTCACAAACTACACTTCCCAAAATTGTTTGGGGGCAGCTATGACTGTTTAATGTGGAATAATAGTGGAACAAATATGGTGTGAATGTGCCATTTCTGTACACTGATAGAGATTTAAGAAAAAATGTGGGGAGCTAAGCTCCTACATGTTGCTAATTGAAAAACATTCTGCCACACAGCAGCTATCAGTGGCTCAGTTCAAACGCAATGCTAAGTCAAACGATAGCTTAACATGAACACATGAGTGTATGGGTTCCCAGAGAGAAGATCATGCTTTTGCTGCTGCTATGCTACCTGGGGCTGGAGTTTATTGTGTCGTTTGAAGCAGGACTTGTGGTTTGTTCTTTTGTTCATAGCTCATGGTTTGTCAGGAGGAGACAAAGTATGAGTTTTGATTCAGATGACACACTTGGGGCTCATCCAGACAACTGCAAAATGTGTGACACGCGCGCTATGTGTGCTTATTATTTTTCGGTCGTCCAAATGACGTCGAGCGGTGTCACGCATTCTCAAGGGTAAAATCCGCTCCTTCCAATACTGGCAAAAAAGCGATTTGCTGTTTGAAATCGGGAACTTCATTGGGACATTTTTTTTTCATTGGGAAACAGCGAACAAAAAGGCAAAAAGTGAGGACTATCAGCTGACAAACCGGATATGGAAACGGTGGATTATCCCGCTCCGTTTGGATAAGCCCTAAGTCAAATGATGGCTTAACTCTGGGTAGCAAGGCAGCAGGAGGACCTCACAGAGCTATACTTTCCACAGTTCCCTAGGAAGAGGGATTGATTGTTAAACCGCTCTTGGGACTGTAGCTCTGTGAGGAGAATAGAGGTCTCCTAATAACGCTCAGCACCCTTCACAGGATTCCCAGAATTCTTCCCAGAATTCTTTGGGGGAAGCCACGATTGTTATAGTGGTATAACAGAGCTTTAAATGTATGGCCTAAAACCTGTTAGATCTAGTCCTCCTCTCTGGAGCAGCAGAGAGCAAGTCTTTGCCCTTTTCGACGTGACAATCATTCAGGTACTGGAACAGTGCTATCATGACTCCCCTCAATCTCTTCTCCAAGCTACGCATATCCAGCTCCCGCAACCTTTGTTTTATTTATTTATTTATTATTTGATTTATATCCCGTCCTTCCTCCAAGCAGGAACTTTTCCTCACACACCTTCTTTCCCACATCCCTGACCGTCTCTGTTGCCTGTCTATGTACCCATTCCAATTGGTCTAGATCCTTCTTAAAGTGCACACCAACCAAAAGGGTAATTCCACTCTATCACCAGTAGGATTTGGGTAGCCAAAAAAAGTCATTTGTGCCACAAAACCCATGATTAGTTAGTGGAAGTCACTGCCATAGGATGCTGTTGATGGCCATGAACTTAGATGGCTTTTAAGAATGGAATAACCAATTGATGAAGCACCAGTAAGTCAATAGCTATTAGCCATGGCTGAGATCCAATCCAGCACAAGTGGGCATCGATTTGTGAAACCGGGGTTCTCCTTCCTCTGTGCACCCCAAACATCGGCAGGATTTATGCCTTCCCAGTCCTTACCACTGGTGTGCCTTGTGGTGAAAAAGCATTATAAGGTGGCAGCACTCCTGAAACATTTTCATATCCTGGTGGAGGGGGCTCAAATAGTGATGTGTTGAAAATCTGTTCAGAAGAAGAGACATTGTTAGGGAGGTGAAGAGACATTTCACATGCATTCAAAACGTTTGCAGAGTTTAAGAATTGGAATATGACCCTTAAAATTTCAAATAGCTTATTTCTTTAAAAAAGCTTAAAAGACCTGGGCTACCAATGCAGTGCCCATGGGCACAATGGTGCCCTTGGGGACTTCTCTGAGTACCCACAAACCCTCTGAATCCCCCCACTCATTGGCCCCTTCATCACGAGGTGGTGATGATAGTTACCTTGTATCTCTCCTGAAAAATACATAGAGTTAAAGGAGGAAGAGTGATGCTTTCAACTCTATGTGCTTCTCAAGGCACAGACTGGCACCTAAGTGGCCAAGCCAGGGGTTGCCAAGCTTTGTGGCCTACGATGTGTTTTGTGATTTGTTGGTGGTTTTGTTGTCATCCTATTTGAAAAGCATGAAGATCCATGACAATCTATGCCTTAGATCCGTGGCTCCCAAACCTTTTCCCCCCATGGACCACCTGCAAATTGCTGAGGGTCTTGGCAGACCGCTTCAAGATTTTTTTCTGCCTCTTGCAGTGATTGTAATGCACTGTGCTAGAGGCTGTATGATATCCAATTATATTTGTCTTTCTTCTTTTGTTTTTTATATTTTATTGTACTGCAATAGAATGCAAATGACAATGCAATACAATACAACAAAAGAAATAAAAGACGCAATAAAATACATTTAAAAATCAATTGAATATTTAATGCGGACATGCCACAGACCACCAGAATGAAGCTCGCGGATCACCTGAGTGAAGCTCAGAGACCACTGGTGGTCCATGGATGACAGTTTGGGAACCCCTGCCTTAGATCAACCAAAGTTCTTCTGCCAGTGTAAGGACTCTTTTGCTGTGCATCAATACTTTCCCTCCCTTCTCTCTCCTTGCACAACCCCTAAATCTGTTCTGGCGGTTCCCCTATCCCTCTAGGGCTGATTTAGGCAGGGTATGGGGGCATGCAGCGAATGGAGAGGGAAGGGAAACCCTTCCCTAGCAGAAGCACTTCCGGTGCTGCAAGCTTCCCATGGGCATCTGGTTGACCACAGTGAGAGCACTGTGTGGACTAGATCTGAAAGAGTGCCTCCAGCCTCATCAAGGATGCTGCGCAACAAGATCAGCCTCAAAAGGCCTCCTCTCTATCCCACCAGTTAAAACAGCTAGACTGGTGAGGACTAGGGACAGGGCTTTTTCTATTGTGGCTCCCACTCTGTGGAATTCCCTCCCAAACAATCTCCGTCATGCCCCCGCTATGATGAACGTCCGCCGGGCCTTGAAGACCTGGCTCTTCAGACAGGCTTTTGGGGTGGGTTAGGTTTATTATTACTGTTGAGATTTTAATGTTTTAATGTATTTGTATGTTTTTATTCTGTACGTCACCCAGAGTGGCTGGACAGCCAGCCAGACGGGCGACTAATAAATCTAATAAATAATAATAATAATAATAGATGAGCCTTTGGCTGTATCCAGCAGGGCTCTTCTTATGTTCTTACTTTGCAGTCCACCAGTGTAAGGTTTAATTTGATAGTGGGGCTTTTTTGTGTGTGATGGTGGGGAACCCCATGCAAAACCATGCAAATTAATGAGGACCTATTTTAATTCTACTGGATCCAGCTGTTACCCAGACCCCATGGAAAAGTAACGACTCTGTGTGCGGATGCATGTGTGTATTTCCTCTCTCGTTGTGTGTTGGCTGGGGTGGGGGGTCAGGGGAGAAGCAACCAGAATGGGTGCTGCCCATGGCACCCTCTCAAAATCCCAAATGTGCCCATGGTTCCAAAAAGGTTGGCAACCCCTGGGATAAAAAACACTACCGGATTTCAAGTCTGTTTTCACAGTTTAGCCCTGGGAACATTCTGAACACAAGTCTTTCTTTTCTCTCAGCCCACATGAAGCAGAGAGAACATTCTGCCCTCTTTACCTCATTTCCGTGGTCATCGGTAATAGTCACATAATTGGGGGCACTTTGATTTGGGTAGGAAAGCAGAACATCATAATGAACCAGCTCAGCTGCATCCAGTCCAAATTCCTTCCACTGGGCTTGTATTTGTCTTGCCAGGTGAAGATTCTGTTCTGTTCCTGCCACGTGAGGGAGCTTGGTAAAAGAGCTGCAGCACAGACAGGGGGGGAAATAACAAGGGTAAGCAACAGGATCACAAAAAGGCAGATCAGTCAAGCCTTTTTCAAAATGGTTTTATAGTCTGCCTGATCCTGAAATAGGTCTAGCCCACCTCATCCTTCCCCCACAGGGGTACTCATCTGTGTTAAAAATAAATTAGGGGTTCAAACAGGGAACTTCAGGCCCAGGGATTGAATGTGGGGCATTCTCCCCAGGGCACACCCCCTCTTCCAGGCTGCACCCCTCACTGGTTGGAATGCATTCCTGAATTCTTATAGAAAAGCCTCTTGCTTTTCTGGATGAAGAACAGAGAGGGGTGCCTGAATGTGACATTTACATTCATTTTGCCTCTGCCTCCGCTCACCACAGACATGTGGCCCTCAGAAGATCACCCAGAAGGGAGTGCGGCCCTCAGACTGAAAAAGTTTCCTCAACCCTGATGTAAGAAAACAAGCCAAAATGGTAGTCTGTCCTACTTTATTTGATCATGAACAAAATCATCTAGCTGAGTATTGTCTCCTGGATGAAAGATCCTGCTGGATCAGGCCACATGCCCGTTTAGTCCAGCATCCTGTTTCCTTCAGTGGCCGACCAGATGCACACAAGCAGGACATGAGGACAATAACCCTCTCCCACTATTTCCCTCCAGGAACTGGTATTCAGAGGCAGGTTATCTCTGATTCTGGAGGCAATATCCAGCCATCGCGGACTGGTAGCCATTGACAGCATTATCCTCCATGAATATGTCTAATCCCCTTTTAAAGCCATCCAAGTTGGTGACCATTCCGACATCTAGTGCAGAGGGAGTTCCATAGTTTAACTATGCGCTGCATAAAGAAGTACTTTCTTTTGTCTGTCCTGAACATTCGGCTTCGTCGGATGCCAGCGGGTTTTAATATTATGAAAGACAAAGAAAAACTCTCCAGCCTATTCCATTTCATCACATCATGCATAATTTTATACACTTCTACCATGCCCCCCTTTTCCAATCTCCCCTTTCCTAAACTAAAAAAGCCCCAAACATTGTAGCCTTTTTTCACAGAGGAGTTGCTCCATGCCCCTGGCTGGCAGGCAGCAGCTCTTCATAAGCTATTCAATCACAAAAGTGATGACAGACACTTGACAGTGGGCATCACAACAAGTGAATCTAGGGAGAAGAGCCCCATGCAGCAGAAGGATAAAAAACCAAATATTTGGGGGCAACAAATGAGTGCCGCAGTTCATGTTTTAAAACCAAACTTATATGGAGGCATTTCTAAGCACTCGTTTATGCTTTGTATACAATTCTTTTTGTGGTGCAGTGCTTACACTTCCACAAGACTGTACTGCTGTGTGCCCAAAAGCATACCCATTGGCACTATACTGGACATTTAAAGCAGCATCACTCCACTTTAAATAGTCATGGCGTCTCCCAAAGCATTCTGGGAACTGCAATTTGCTAAGGGTGCTGAGAGGTGTTAGGAGATCCTGTTCCCCTCGCAGAGGTACAATTCCCAGAGTGATTAAACAATCAATCCATCTTCCTGGAGAAATTGATTGTTAAAACACTCTGGGAATTGTAGCTCTGTGAGGGGAAGAGGGGTCTCCTAACAGCTCTCAGCACCCTTAACAAGCTACACTTCCCAGGATTCTTAGGGGGAAGCCATGACTGCTTAAAGTGGCATGATACTGCTTTATTTGTATGGTGCAGATGTGGTCTAATTTAGTAGCCATCATCTGACATAGAGCAAGATTCACAAACCGCTGCCTGAACTAAGTGGGGCAAACTGCAACACATCAAACTCTTTCTCTCTCTCATACACACACACACACACAATTTGAAAAATGCGACACACACTCTCTCACACACACACACACTCCTTTCTAGTGTGTCTTCTAGACTGGATTCTCAAGAGGGTTAAAGTTTAAAGGAGATGTGTGGCAGGTCTATATGTGAGATTACAGTGCTGTGGTCAGTAAGGCATGCAGGACACATGGGGGTTGGGGGCAGTGAGGAAGCAAAAGGCAATGGGGCTAGACAGGGTGGAGGCACATGACTGCCCTCCCTTCAAAAGGGAGACTCAGTGGCTCAATGATTAATCAGTGCTGCCTGCAGCAAATCACAGTCGAAGCAACTCTGGTAGTCAGATGAATGACGCCTGCAGCCTTCACTTGTTCTTTGCATGGTGCTTTTCATTTGTAAAATATTACATGTTGTATCTTCTTGAATTCTCCTTAGGTGTTTGACTCACATAACAGGACAGCAGGAGTGAGCATGCTAAGCTCCACTCCTCCGTGACAGAGGTGGGGCATCTCAGGCCCAGGGGATCAAATGTGGCCCTTCCAACCTCTCCATCTGGCCCTTGGAACTCTCCCTAGACCACCCCGTCTCCTCAGGCCACCCCCATTGCTGGCCCTGCTCTGTACCCAGAGCATTTCTGCCTGGTTGGAATGTGTCCTTCGACTCTGATTAGGCCTCTTGGTTGTCTGGAAGGAGGCTAGAAAGAGGTTTGTGAATATGTGTAGAAACTTGCCTTTCGTACAAAGGCAGAATTCCCATTCATCGCTCCGCCCACGTTTGCCTCTGGGTCTATCCACCAATTGCATGCGGCCCCTGGAAGATTGCCCAGAAGTGATTGCGGCCCTTAGACTGAACAAGAGAGATATCCAAATACAGAGTTCACAATTATCCTATGAAGTCTGAAAGAAACCATGCATATAATGCCTGGCTTCTCACTCTTTGCAATGGACTGAAGCAAGGGTCCAATCCTGTTCTGGTTGCTGCTGCCTTTCATTCGGTCATCTGGTAATATTATCGGGCAAGATTCTCCTGGAGCTCCCTGTAGTTTGCTTTGCATTTTACAATCTGAAAACAGTTAGTTGTTATAAAGAGAGCAGCAAACTCACCGTAGAAACTCCTGGATGTTTTCTGCTTTTATTTCAGTGAAAAGTTGCCTTCTTGCATTTCGAAAGGCCCGTGTTGTGCCAGCTGGTTTGTTTACTGACTTCACACACCATCCTGTAACATTAGCATAATGACAACACCACCACCAGCAAGATGTCAGCTCTGTCCCCCTGTCCCTTCATGCAATGCTATTATAGGATTATATCAGCCAAACTACCAAGGGCTCAATTGCTTATCATCCAGTGTGAAATATAGACCTGGTGTCAGCACCCAGCATGGTTGGGCAAATAGCAGAGCTTATGGACTCTGAAGAGCGACTGGAGTGGAACCCAGGATTTGTATTTTGACATTGTGGTTAGAGTGTCAGTCTAGGTCCTAAGAGACCAGGGTTCAAATCCTCACTGAGCCATGAAGCTCACTGGGGGACCTTGGGCCAGTCACCGTCTCTCAGCCTAACCTACCTCACAGGCAGTGATGTAGTAGCAAATTCAGAAGGGCAGGGTCCTTTCATGATAGTCACAGCCACCACTTTTTTTTTTTTTTTTGCTAATGAGTTGAGAATGAGATCCTTTTTAATGCCTTCTCTCACAACAACAGATGTCCCTGGGAGCCAACAAGCATGAAAGGGGAGAGTGTTAGCTACTGAAAACAGTCTCCTCTATGGCTGACTCACCTCCTTTCACTCTGATTGGCTCCAAACAGCAGGAAAGGACAAGAAAGCATGTTAGAGGACTCTTCTCAGTGGCTAACACACTCCCTTTTCATGCTGATTGGTTCATAGGATGCAGGAGACATAGCTTTTCTCCTTCTCTCACGATACTAGACCTCGGGGACATCCAAAGAAGCTGAACGTTGGAAGATTCAGGATCAACATAAACAGTGTAGACTGGTGGCTCTGATGTCAGTGGGGCAGTGAATCTGCTCCGGGTTTTAGTCTGTGCATTCAAGAAACTGTCCAAGGTGCTTTCACCCTGGACAGCTTCTTGAAAGCGCAGGCTAGAAGCCGGAGCAGATTCACTGTCCCACTAATATCAGAGCCACCAGTCTCCACTGAACAAAAGGAAGTACTTCTTCACATAGCACATCTCAAAAGTTGGCAAGCCTGTACAGATTAATCATGCTAACGCAAACAAACTGCCAAGAGCTATTGAGACACATGAAAGAATCCTGTATATACTTGGGCAAGTTTGCAGCTAATGGCAAGTGATCCACAGATCTGTTTTGTTATGTTGACTAAAAATAAAATAAAATAAAGCCCTTGAGCTTAGCAAGAGCTAGCTGAGTCACACCACTCAGTCTGGCTGCCTAATAAAGGGATGAGCTGGGCTTCAGCTGGTGAGGTTACATTGCTCGGATACTTTTGCTCGAGAATTGCAGGGAACGGCAAGGAGAGCAACAGGAGGAAAGCGAGTCCAATAAGACTTATCCATAGAGCAGAGGCAGGGAAACTTTTCCAGTCCAAGGGCCATATTCCCTTATGACGGCCTTCCAGGGGCCACGTGCCAGCGATGGGTGTGGCCAATGGCAAAAGTGGGTGGAGCAATGAATGTAAATTTTACCTTTGTACAGTGGGTTCATTTCAGCAGAAAAACACTCACACATCGCTCTCTGTCCTCCATCCAAAGAAGCCTTATCTGAGTGCAAGGGCGCATTCCAACCTGGCAAACACACTCTGGGTGCGAAGCAGAGCCAGTGAAGGGTGTTGCCTGGGGAGAGTCCTGAGAGTCAGACAGAGAAGTCTGGAGGGCCACATTCCAACCCCGGGTCTAAGGTTCCCCACTCCTGCCACAGAGGATAAAGCTACCAATGGCTAATAGCTACAATGGTGATGTTCTGCCTCCATTCTTGGTGACAGTATGCCTCTGAAGACCACTTGCAGGAGGGGAGGGTGCTGCGCGCTCAGGTCCTGCTTGTGGGCTTCCCACAGGCACCTGGCTGGCCACAGTGAGAACAGGATGCTGAACTAGAAGGACCTTTGGCCTGATCCAGCAGGCTGTTCTCATGGGCCTAGTCATCGTGGCTAGTAGCCATTGATAGCCTTATCTTCCAAGAAGTGGTCGAATCCTCTTTAAAAGCTATCCAAGTTGGTGACCATCCATCCTTTGTGGGTATGAATTCCTTCGTTTAACTATGCACTGTGTAAACTACTTTCTTTTGTCTGTCCTGAATCTTCCAGCTATCCGTTTCATTAGAGTCCCCAACTTCTAGTTTTAATGAGAGAGGGAGAAAAACTTTTCTCTATCCACTTCCTCCACACCTTGCATAATTCTGTACACTTGCCTAATTTTGTACAGCAGCATAAAGCATGTCTTTTAAATTGTTTTAAATTGTGTTTTAAATTGTTTTTAAAAGTTGTGTTTTTAAATTTGTATATTTGTTTTTAATGTTTTTAGTTATTGTAAACCGCCCAGAGAGCTTCGGCTATGGGGCAGTATATAAATACAATAAATAAATAAATAAAGTAAATCCAGGAGTTCTGAAACTGTGCCTGTCAAGAAATATTGTCAGCCCTGGCACAACAGGAGCTGGGGACCTGGCATAACACAATGTCTTTGACCTGCTGCGAAGGGAACAAAAGTTACTCCTACCTCTTTTGTTCTCCATGACCAACAGAGCAAAAACCTTTCCAAATTGCTCCTTTTGTGCGTTTGAGCACAGACAGAAGAAAAACACACAACAACAACAACAATCTTGCTTTGACAGATTCGTTTCCTTGAGTGACTCGGAAGGGTTATGTAATGTTCAGTCTCAGTGAAAAGGCCTGCCTGTTTTATAGCTATACTGTTTAAAAGCCTCACCTCTGCCTTTTTCCCTTCCAAAGATGCACTGAACCAAAATGGTCTCATTACAGAATACAAGGAGCTGTCATACAGCAGTTTGGTCCACCTAGACTAGCATTGTCTGCTCTGACTGGTAGCAGCTCTCCAGAGTCTCAGGCAGAGGTCTTTCCCAGCACTCTCTCTAACAGTGAACTCAAGTGGTGAGTGCCAACAAGAGTGGAGCCAACACAGTTGTTGTTGTTGTTATGTGCCTTCAAATCGATTACGACTTATGGCGACCCTATGAATCAATGACCTCCAAGAGCATCTGTCGTGAACTGCCCTGTTCAGATCTTGTACTAGCAAACAAGAAACAAGTGGGAGGATTCAGCATGCTCAAGGCATTCCTAATACCCATCAAAGGCTGGCGTAGTACAGAAACCTAAAGGGCCAACACACACAGACACAAATAGCTGATTGAGAACTGATCTGCATGCTCAGTTTCCACAGGGTATTTACTGTCAATTGGAAAGCACAAACAGAGAGACAGAGCTTGGAAAAGTTACTTTTTTTGAACTACAACTCCCATCAGCCCCAGCCAGCATGGCCACTGGATTGGGCTGATGGGAGTTGTAGTTCAAAAAAGTAACTTTTCCAAGCTCTACAACAGGAGCACTTCTGTTTGGAGAGAAGATGCTTTGCAACACTTTGTTCCATGTCCCACTTAGTTCAAGGTGTTAATTAACAAGGCCCTGAACAACTTGGGTCCAGAATAGCTTTAGGACTGCCTGATCCCTTCTGTCCCTCCCTGATCATTTCAGATCTTCGGGACAGTCTCTGCTGGTGGTCCCCCATGGCTCAGACACAGGGCTCACATCCACTAGAAGCCATGCTGAGCCCAAGCCTGCGGAACTCCCTCCCAACTGAGATCAGACAGGCAACCTCCTTGCTGAACTTCAAGCACCTGATAAAGTATTTCTTATTCCAGCAGGCCTTTTAAGGTAGTGTTTGGATTTATGTTTAGCTTTATGATGATTTTTTACACTTTCACTCTCTGTATGCACACCACTCAGAAACGCTACTGATTAAGCAGTACAGAAATGCCATAAACAAACAAACAAATAAATAAATAGCCACCCGTTCACAGCTGCTCATTTTTAAACAGCCATTTGCCCTAGTTAATATGAGCCTTGCTTTGTGTTGCCTGATAAAAATGTTAGAAACAAGATATTTGGGAGTGTGGTGCCGGAAACAACGGACCTTGTTTACAAAGGAAGGACATCCATTTTATTATCTCAGACTGTACCGCTTTGGAAAAAGAGATGGTCACGTTGCAATAAGGGACAGCTGATCATCCAAGCATTGCCATACTTTGGGAGGGTTGATGGGGTGGGCATGAAAGGTTTGAAGGGTTGGCTGGGCGGAAGAAGTGAAGCCACTGCATTGGGGCCTTGTTAATGTCTTCACACACATCAACAAGGGCCAACAGGTTTCCCAAAGAGCCCGTGTCTTTGTGGGTGGGGAAGGGTGATGAATCCACAGGGTGTCTATGAAAAGATTTCTCGGGAAAGGAATGTGAGTCTACGGGGTTCTTTTGGAATAGTTTGCATCTTTGCTGGGACTTATAGGGAGCTGCAAAATCTGTTTGCAATGCCTGGGCTCAGCCCTGGAACAGGCAATGAGAATGTTTCTGAGCATGTGCGAAGCACTTGTTCCGTGCTGTGTAGAAACACAGGGTAGTATTCAACTAAACTGTACTCAAAGTAGACCCACTGAAATCAATGGACCTATGTTAGCCAGATGTCCATTAATCTCAATGGGTCTACTTTAAGTAGAATTCAGTTGGCTAAAAGCCACAGTCTGCTGCCTTTAACCAGGTCAGAACTATGGGTGGTATTCAAATATTCATAGGGTGGCTGTAAGTCGGAATCAACTTGAAGGCAGTTCATTTCCATTTTTTTTCAATAGTACTCTTATGCAGAGTATAGCATGAGCAACATAGGTTCATTAATTTTAATGGTCTGCTCTGAGTAAGATTTAGTTGAATTCAACCCATTTGTCTAACTAACTCAGTGTTACCTACTCAGACTGGCAGCAGCTCTCTCTGGGCTCTTTGAGAGAGGTCTTTCCCATCACTTGTTATGACCTGATCCTTCTTGCCCTGAGCCTTCATGCAGAGCAGGGGCCCATCCATCCACCTGTCAATCTCCTGACATGACAAAGAAGTCAGGTGACCTCTTTTTGTCTGCACGTGCTTTGCACGCCCAGAGGGACACTGCACCTTGCAAGCCCCCCCAAATCAGCTGTGCTCTTCCAGAGGTATGCCCCTTCCCTTATATGTTTTATCCCCCCCTTCCTCCCTTGAGTTCAGGCCCAGGGCAGCATCCATGTGATCCCGCTTGCCATTTTATCCCTACAACAACCCTGCAAGGTCTGGTTAGGCTGAGAGAATGTGAGCATAAGAACAGAAGAACAAAAGAAGAGCCTGCTGGATCAGGACAGGGGCGCATCTAGTCCAGCATCCTGTTCTCACAGTGGCCAACCAGGTGCCTGGGGGAAGCCCGCAAGCAGGACCCGAGTGCAAGAACACTCTCCCCTCCTGAGGCTTCCGGCAACTGGTTTTCAGAAGCATGCTGCCTCTGACTATGGTCACAGAGCACAGCCATCATGGCTATTGGCCATTGATATCCTTATCCTCCACAAATTTGTCTGGACTGCCTTCAAGTCAATCCCGGCTTATGGCAACCCTATGAATAGGGATTTCATGGTAAGCGGTATTCAGAGGGGGTTTACCACTGCCTCCCTCTGAGGCTAGTCCTCCGCAGCTGGCTAGGGCCTGCTCAGCTTGCCACAGCTGCACAAGCCAGCCCCTTCCTTTTCCGCAACTGCCAGCTGGGGGGCAACTGGGCTCCTTGGGACTCTCCAGCTTGCCCACGGCTGCACAGGTGGCAGGGCACATGACCCCTAAGCCACTCACTGTGGGGGTGATCTTTAGCTGGCCCTTGACCCGGGAGACATGAGCGGGGATTTGAACTCACAGACTCTGGACTCCTAGCCGGGCTCTCCTCCCCACTGTTCTATTCAGGGTATTTTAATTGACCTTCAAAATCAGTCAGCATTCAGTGCCCACTCTGCATGCCAAGTTCTCCTTGAGATATTTTCCTAGGGGTCCCCTCACAAACTTTTTGTACACCTGCAAACCTTGGGGTTACCCAAAGCCTGCTGCTAACCTCCCTCCTGTGCTTTGATAGTTCCATTACGGGATACACAGAGAGGATGCGATAGGGATTTTGCTGGAACCAAGGCTCACTAGGAAGTCTCAGTGCCAGGACGTCAGCCTGAGAAAGTGAAGAACTTGAGCATGTACAGAGTGCTTCCAGCCCACACCCTTTGAGCTCCTAAAGCAGGGGCGGGGAACCTATGTGGCCCTCTGGGTGTTGCGGGACTCACACTCCCATCAGCCCCAGCCGGCGTGGCCAATGGTCACAGCTTAGAAACAGAGGAATCTGCCTTATATCGAGTCAAGCCACTGGTCTGTCTGGCTCGGTACTGCCTACACTGACTGGTAACAGCTCGCCAGGATTTCAGCCACTGGCCTGGCTAGCTCAGTATTGTCTACACTGATTGGCAGTGGCTCTCCAGGGTTTCAGACCTGGGTCTCTCCTAGCCCTACCTGGCGATGAGGGGGATTGAACCTGGGACCTTGGGCATGCAAAGCAGATGCTCTACCACTTGAACTACAGCCCTTATCCCAAATGAAATGGAAATGGACTGCCTTCAAGTCAATCCCGACTTATGGTGACCCCACAAACAGGGTTTTCATGGTAAGCGGTATTCAGAGGGGGTTTACCATTGCCTTCCTCTGAGGCTGAGAGGCAGTGACTGGCCCAAGGGCACCCAGTGAGCTTCACGGCTGTATGGGGATTCGAACCCTGGTCTCCCAGGTCGCAGTTCAACACTTTAACCACTAGACCACACTGGCTCTCTTTATCCCAAATAGCTTCTCTGTAAGAACGTCTGGGATTCCAAGTTAAGTTTAACACACGCGCGCACACACACGCAGAGAGAGCGAGAGAGGCCACTATTTCAGCCCAGCCCACCGACCCGCTTCCGTGTTCCCCTCCGGAGCTGCCCCAAATCACACACGAGGCGCCTCTCTCTACTCACCCACCAAGATCCCCAGCAGGAAAATCGCCAGGAGAGCCACGAAGCCCAGCCAGCTACAGAGCGACACCTTCCTCCGGGCCATGGCGCTCGCCCAAGCAAAGGCAGGCTCGCTCTGAGCCCGGACAGGGCGGCCTGGTGCAGCCCTCTCGTCGCCCGCCCCGTCGGGGATCCAACCCATCTCTCCTCCCACTGGGAACGAACTCTCTCTCTCTTCAAGAGAAAGGAGACCGGGGAGAGGTGAGCTGAGGTTGCTGGAGGGGCGCTCCAGGCCATGAGCTTGCCCATGTGTGGGCACGGGACGTCTCCTGCCAGCAATGAAGAAGTTTGCAAAACAGCCATCAGAAAAGAACAAGGAAGGATCAGGTTATGGCTCTCCTCTTGCGGTGTGCTTAACTTGAGGGTTGTGATTTGCCTAACCGAAGTCTGAAGACCTGCAAGATTGGGCTTGTTTTGCATGAGCAGGATTTTCTTTCAGGGGTGTAGTCGTCCAGGGTCCCAGGGGGTCTTATTTATTTTATTTTATTATTTAATTTGTATCCCACCTTTCCTCCCAGCAGGAGCCCAGGGCGGCAAACAAAGCGCTAAAAACACTTTAAAACATCATAAAAACAGATCTTAAAATACATTAAAACAAAATAGCGTTAAAAACATTTTAAAAAAACCCTTACCTTTTGGGTCCCAGCAGGGTCCTTATGTCTTCAGTGCCCTTTCCTGCTGATTGGAGCCAATTGAAGAAAAAGGAGGTGAGCTAGCCGATGAGAAGACTCTTCTCAGTAGCTAACACACTCCTCTTTAGTCTTCGTATGGCAACCAAGAAGAGACCCTTAGGAAAGGAATTTCCTTACTGTACATCATCTTAGTACATTTGCCCATTTATGTGCCCAGAAAATAGTAGATCTAGCTGAAAGGCAACACATGAAGATCTGCATTGATTGTTGGAATACATCGCTAGGGGAAAGCACTCCAAACAAAAAGCCTGAAAGCTCATTTTATAGAATAATCTTAGAAGGCTGTATAATTTTAGAAGGGGGAGTGGCTGTGAAGGGGCGCGGTGCGACTATCATGAAGGGACCCTGCACTTCTGAATTTATTTATTTATTAATTATTATTTGATTTATATCCCACCCTTCCTCCCAGCAGGAGCCCAGGGCAGCAAACAAAAGCACTAAAAGCACTTCAAAACATCATAAAAACAGACCTTAAAATACATTAAAAGAAAACAACTTTTAAAACATTTTTTTTAAAGGCTTTAAAGACATCTTTTAAAAAGGGTTAAAAAAAAAAGGTTTAGAGGAAAAAAATCTTAAAAAGCAATTCCAACACAGACACAGACTGGGATAGGCCTTAACTTAAAAGGCTTGTTGAAAGAGGAAGGTCTTCAGTAGGCGCCAAAAAGATAGCAGAGATGTTGCCTGCCTAATATTTAAGGGGAGGGAATTCTACAGGGTAGGTGCCGCCACACTAAAGGTCCCTTTCTTATGTTGTGTGGAACAGACCTCCTGATAAGATTATGTCTGCAGGAGGCCCTTACCTGCAGAGCACAGTGATCGGCTGGGCATATAAGGGGTAAGACGGTCTTTCAGGTATCCTGGTCCCGAGCTGTGTAGGGCTTTGTACACCAAAACTAGAACCTTGGACTTGGCCCGGTAGCAAATGGGCAGCCAGTGCAATTCTTTCAGCAGCGGGGTGACATGTTGGCGATACCCTGCCCCAGTGAGCAGTCTCGCCGCTGCATTTTGCATTAGCTGCAACGTCCGGACCAACCTCACGGGCAGCCCCACATAGAGCACATTACAGTAATTCAGCCTGGAGATTACCACTACACTACTGAATTTGCCACTACACTACTGCTTCTCTTTAGTGGCAAGGCTTGAAGCATCTACGGTGAGTACTAAGGGAACAAGGCCCTTGAGCATGTGCAAAGTGCCTCTCCACTGCACTGCTTGGTGATGGTGGTGGTTTTTCAACTCACAGGAACATAGGAAGCCACCATATACTGAGTCCAGACCATTGGTCCATCTAGCTAAGTATTGTCTACACTGACTGGCAGTGGCTCTCAGGGTTTCAGGCAGGAAGTCTCACCTGGTGATGCAGGGGATTGAAGCTGTGACCTTCTGCCTGCAAAGGTTTGCCACTGGTGGGAGCCATAGCCCACACCATGTATATCCTAACCAACTTAATAAAATAATAAATAAAATTTAATTTATGTGTTGCCTATCTGGCCAATGGCCACTCTAGGCGACGTACATATAATAAAATGCAGCAGAATACAATACAGTAAAATGCAATATAACAATATACATTAAGATAATAACAATACAGGGTAGGAGGCATTTCAAACATAAGAACATTAAGCTTCCCCAGAAGTCCCAAAAGCCTGTTGAAAAAGCCAGGTCTTTAAGGCCTTGCGGAACATATTCAGGGAAGAGGCGTGCCGAAGATCTTGTGGGAGGGAGTTCCAGAGGGTAGGGGCCGCCACTGAAAAGGCCCTCTCTCTAGTTCCCGCCAATCTAGCTAATTTGGTTGGCGGGACCAAGAGAAGGCCCTGTGTGGCCGATCTTGTCAGACGGCATACTTGGTGGCGTTGTAGGCGCTCCTTTAGATAGACTGGGCCGAGACCGTATAGGGATTTAAAGGTTAATACTAACACCTTGAATTGGGCCCGGAAAACAACTGGAAGCCAGTGTAGATCAAACAACACTGCCGTGATGTGATCCCAGCGACGACTGTTTGTAAGTAGTCGAGCCGCCACATTTTGTATAAGTTGAAGTTTCCGGACCGTTTTCAAGAGTAACCCCACGTAGAGCGCATTACAGTAATCTAATCGAGAGGTGACCAGGGCGTGCACTACCAGTGGGAGCTGATGAACAGGAAGGTAGGGTTGCAGCCTTCGTATGAGGTGTAGTTGATACCAAGCTGCCCGGCTCACTGCCGAAATCTGAGCCTCCATGGACAGCTTGGAATCAAGTACAACCCCGAGGCTGCGGACCTGGTCCTTCAGGGGTAAACTCACCCCATTGAACTTCAGGTCAACAGTTCCCAACCTTCTCTTGTCCCCCACGAGTAGTACCTCGGTCTTGTCGGGGTTCAGTTTCAGCCTATTCCTTCCCATCCATCCACTCACGGACTCCAGGCACTTGGACAAGGTCTCCACAGCCAACTCTGGTGAAGATTTAAACGAGAGATAGAGCTGAGTGTCATCCGCATATTGGTGACACTGCAACCCAAATCTCCTGATGATTGTCCCCAGCGGCTTCATATAGATGTTAAATAGCATGGGAGAGAGGATAGAACCCTGTGGCACACCACAATTGAGAGGCCAAGGGTCTGAAACCTCCTCCCCCAATGCCACCTGTTGGTACCTGTCAGAGAGAAAGGAATGGAACCACCGTAATACAGTGCCTCCAATTCCCAATCCCTCCAGTCGATATAAAAGGATACTGTGGTCGACAGTATCGAAAGCCGCTGAAAGGTCAAGGAGGACAAGAAAGGTGAGTTCTCCCCTATCTAATGCCCTCCTCATATCATCTACCAGAGCGACCAAGGCTGTTTCAGTTCCGTGACCAGTCCTGAAGCCCGATTGGTATGGATCTAAGTAATCCATTTCATCCAAGTGTGTCGACAACTGATTAGCCACCACTCGCTCAATGACCTTGCCCAAGAATGGTAAATTTGAAATTGGGCGAAAGTTATTAAAAACTTGGGGATCCAAGGAGGGCTTCTTCAAGATGGGCTTTACAATTGCCTCCTTGAGGGCTGATGGCAACACACCCTCTTTCAAGGATGCATTTACCACCGCCTTAATCCCCTCACCCAACTTCTCTCTGCAGTTCATAATGAGCCACGATGGGCAAGGGTCAGTTAGACAGGTGGTAGGCTTTACAGTTGAGAGCACCTTGTCCACATCCTCAGAAGAGAGAGGCTGAAAATGATCCAAACATACCGGCGTGCAACTGGCCAACTCTGGTTCATCTACCGTATCCACGGCGCACGGGATCGAGCTCCGTAAGCGTTCGATTTTATCGGCGAAGTTCTTAGCCAAAATGTCACAGGAGGCTTTTGACTGTTCCAAGGGTTCCTGATCAACTGGACCGACCAGGCTTCGGACCACTTGGAATAACCTCCTGGGACAGCACTCTGCAGACGCAATAGAGGCAGTAAAGAAAGCCTTCTTTTCTGTCTTTGTTGCCACTTGGTAGGCAGTTACAGCTGCTCTAACTTGTGTCCGGACACCTTCGGAGCGGGATTTCAGCCACTGGCGTTCTAGTCGTCTCACCTCCTCTCTCAGAGTACGCAACCGTGGTGTGTACCACGGTGCTAACTGAGTTCTGTTCAGGGGGAGAGGACGTTTCGGAGCCACCCGGTCTTATGCCCTGGTGATCCCATCATTCCACTCCTTCACCAGGGTTTCGACCGGGCGACCTTCAGCAGGTTCCAATTCCCCTAGTGCAGTCAGGAATCCATCAGGATCCATCAGGCGCCTGGGGCGGACCATTCTAATAGGTCCATCACCCCTGCGGAACTTGAAGGGATTGGCCTTGTAGCTCAGTGGTAGAGCACTTGCATTCCATTCGGAAGGTCTCCTGTTCAATCCCCGGCATCTGAAGTTGTTGTTGTTATGTGCCTTCAAGTCAATTATGACTTATGGTGTCCCTATAAATCAGTGACCTCCAAGAGCATCTGTTATAAATCACCCTGTTCAGATCTTGTAAGTTCAGGTTTGTGGCTTCCTATATGGAATCAATCCATCTCTTGTTTGGCCTTCCTCTTTTTCTACTCCCTTCTGTTTTCCCCAGCATTATTGTCTTTTCTAGTGAATCATGTCTTCTCATGATGTGTCCAAAGTATGATAACCTCAGTTTCATCATTTTAGCTTGTAGTGACAGTTCTGATTTACTTTGTTCTAACACCCAATTATTTGTCTTTTTCGCAGTCCATGGTATGCACAAAGCTCTCCTCCAACACCACATTTCAAACGAGTTGATTTTTCTCTTACCCGCTTTTTTCACTGTCTAACTTTCACATCCATACATAGAGATCAGGAATACTATGGTCTGAATGATCCTGACTTTGGTGTTCAGTGATACATCTTTGCATTTGAGGACCTGTTCTAGTTCTGTCATAGCTGCCCTCCCCAGTCCTAAAAGACCTCTGTCTGAATGTAATTCTAGAGAGCCACTACCAGTCAGAGAAGACAATACTGAGCTAGACAGAGCATTGGCTGGGATCAGTATACGGCGGCTTCTGTGTTTTAAAAAAATGTTATTTTTTTTATAACAAATTTAACAAAGAAAGAAAAACAGAGAAGGGGAAAAAGGTGAAAGGAAAGTATGCACACCATGAGCTTGCCTTAAGAATACAAAACCATGAGTACATCCATCTTAATTTAAACATATAAATCGATATGAACCATCCAAATGTCCAGACAGGAATCTGTACAAAAGTGGCATTTATAGAACATGTGTTCAAATGTAGCAAGGGTGGAAAGGCCCTCAGACCATTGCATAACAGACGGTGGGTGTTCATCTTCCCAGGCTTGAAGTAAGTGTAAGTCTCTTGGCAACCATAAGGGCTTGCAAAATCCAGTTTTGTTGTCCTGTTGTTCATCCCCACACTGTGGGAATATAATTTAAGAATGCATATGAACATCTGCAAATATCAAGGATTTTGCCGAAACAAAATTGATACTGATAGTAAAAAGAATATGTCACTGGACAAGCCCACATCGTATGTCTCAGGCATTTCCCTGATTGCACCTCCAGCTTCTGTAGCAACTTAACAAGATTGCTTCAGGCATTTGATAAAGAGGACCAAGGTTCAGCAATTTTTACGATGCCCTGAATTTGTGAATCTTTAAGATGCCATGAGATTCTTTATTGCCTTCACTGCTGATATCAACCTTCAAACATGTTTCCAAGACAGTCATTGTAATAAAATCTAACAATATAGAAGATAAATGTGTTCCTTCCTGTCTACCGATGTATATATACATCTGCAAATATTATCAGGCAACAACAGCTGTCCTCCTCCTATTTAAAGTCACCACTGAGGCACGGGATGGGGGAGGAGAAAGAGAGAGAATGAACATTATACATTAATGCAGCCTTTCCCAACCGGTGTGCCTCCAGATGTTGTTGGACCACAACTCCCATCAGCCTCAGCCATGGCTGAGGCTGATGGGAGTTGTGGTCCAACAACATCTGGAGGCACACCGGTTGGGAAAGGCTGCATTAATGGGTGCTTACTCTGAAAACGGGTCACTGACATATTGCAAATTGGCTGTTGGCAACAGGGTATTTATTTTTACTAAATCCAATTTAATTGGGGGGGAGCTATAGGATGGCATATGTGGACACTGTAAAACACTTGCATGCATGAGTGGAAATACCCAATGTAAGGAAAATATGGAGTGGTAACGAAACCTGTGCCGCCGTGGGCAAGCCGCTTAGTCCCAAGGAGCCCAGTTGCCCCCCAGTTGGCAGTTGCAGACAAGGAAGGGGCTGGCTTGTGCAGCTGTGGCAAGCTGAGCAGGCGCTAGCCAGCTGGGGAGGACTAGCCTCAGAGGGAGGCAATGGTAACCCCCCTCTGAGTACCAGTTACCATGACAACCCTATTCATAGGGTCGCCATAAGTCAGGATTGACTTGGAGGCAGTCCATTTACTTTTCCATTTCAACGAAAGAAAAGGGCACTTAAGCATGTACAGAGTGGTGTATTATTGCAGGGGGGCTACAGTGGGGAGTCAGAGGGCAGATTTGTCCCAGATTCAGAACGTGTGCCAGCCATGGATTATATCACACATGACAATTTCCTTCGCAAATATCATGTCCCTGTAGGAAATTGCATGCCACGTGTGATGATACTATCATGGGCCTATAATGCTGTGGGAACCTCTACGCAGGACACTAAGAAATGCATGCAATGGCACTCTACACTTCAGTCTCTCTTAAGACATAGACTCATCTGAATGTCCTGGAGAAGCCACCTCAGTTTCTGTCTCCCTGTGACTGCTGTTCTCCTGACAGGGCCAGAAGCAAATATACTTGCACAACCTGGCTCCCACATGAGCAATTAGGGTGTGCAACAACGTTGGTGCCACCTGCCAGGAAATGATTTACTGTTGTGGAGCACATGTTGTGGTCATGAAATACGTAGCCAAGGCATGGGCTGGCCACAAGGCATACAGTTCAACACCTAGCCTCCCACCCCCTCCATTTCTTCTTCTTCTTGGCCTATATGACTCCCTTAGGATTGCCAGGTCACAGTGAAGCCACACAAAAGATTTCCCCTGGCCCCAAGTTCTGAGCCCTCCCAACCTCCCCTGCCTGCTCAGTTCATTTTTTAATCATTAGCATCTCTTTTCCCAGTTGCCTGTCTGTCTCCTCCATATTTTTCTTCACCTTCTGTCTGGTTTTCCCTCAGGTTCTAGATTCTCAGTCCACTGCCTATTGTCTCTTTACCAGTCTTTTAGCCACTTTGCCTCTGGACTCCTGATACTTTTAATTCCCCTTCTTCTCCGCCCTCAGATTCTTCCACAAAGCTACTCATGTACCTATATAAAGATGTAATCCTTCCCAGCTCAACTGACAACTTGCCCTTCTCTCACTGAACCTGGACTCCAAACATGCTAGGAGCTTTGTTTGCTGTATATGTGTATGTATAAAAATATACATATATGTTGTTGTTTTGTGCCTTCAAGTCGACTACGACTTATGGCGACCCTATGAATCAGCGACTTCCAAGAGCATCTGTCATGAACCACCCTGTTCAGATCTTGTAAGTTCAGATCTGTGACTTCCTTTATGCAATCAATCCATCTCTTGTTTAGCCTTCCTCTTTTTCTACTCCTGTTTTTCCCAGCATCATGGTCTTTTCTAGTGAATCATGTCTTCTCATTATGTGTCCAAAGTATGATAACCTCAGTTTCATCATTTTAGCTTCTAATGGTAGTTCTGGTTTAACTTGTTCTAACACCCAATTATTTGTCTTTTTCGCAGTCCATGGTATCTGCATAGCTCTCCTCCAACACCACATTTCAAATGAGTTGATTTTTCTCTTATCCACTTTTTTCACTGTCCAACTTTCACATCCATACATAGAGGTCTGAATACCATGGTCTGAACGATCCTGACTTTAGTGTTCAGTAATACATCTTTGCATTTGAGGACCTTTTCTAGTTCTCTCATAGCTGCCCTCCCCAGTCCTAGCCTTCTTCTGATTTCTTGACTATTGTCTCCATTTTGGTTAATGACTGTGCCAAGGAATTGATAATCCTTGACAAGTTCAATGTCCTCATTGTCAACTGTAAAGTTGCATAAATCTGCTGTCATTACTTTAGTCTTTTTGACATTCAGCTGTAGTCCTGCTTTTGTGCTGTCCTCTTTAACTTTCATCAGCATTCGTTTTAAATCATTACTGGTTTCTCCTAGTAGTATGGTATCGTCTGCATATCTTAATTCTCCCTCCAGTTTTCACACCTCCTTCATCTTGGTCCAATCCTGCTTTCCATATGGTATGTTCTGCGCATAGATTAAATAAATAGGGTGATAAAATATACCCGTCTCACACCCTTTCCGATGGGGAACCAATCCAAATATGTATATGCATATGTGTAAATAGACATGTATATGGGTAAATATACATGCAGATGTGTATGTATAAAAATCCCCTTAAGAGCAGATGGGAACTGGTCATTTACCTTTCCACACCAGACAATATATATAGCAATATATTAAGATGTATGCAAAAATACATACAGCTGTTGTGGCTGAGGGCTGATGGGAATTGTAGTCCAAGACATCTGGAGGTCTGGGAGATGTTGACATAAAGATTCTGGAGTACCCCCCAAACTGCGTACCTGCTGCTTCAGAGGGAATACAACCCCATCCAAGCACTGGTCCAGGGCTTGCACAGCCTCTCCCGATTCAGGTGCAATGGAGAAATAGAGCTGGGTGTCATCGGTGTACTGATGGCACCTTGCTCCAAAGCTCCCGAAGACTGCTCCCAAAGGCGTCGTGTAGATGTTGAAAAGTACTGGGGACAAGATAGTGCCCTGTGGCACTCCATAGTGTAAACACCAGGGGGCCAAGGAGTACTCTCCCAATATTACTCTCTGGATATGACCCTGTAGGTATGAACAGAATCACCGCAGCATGTTGCCACCAACGCCCGTCCCACAGCGCCAGTCCAGAAGGGTGGTATAGAAAGCTGCTGAGAGATTGAGCAGGAGGAGCAGGGTGAGACAGATCCATGGAGGATATGGCTATCAATGGCTGCTAACCCTGATGGCCATGCTCTGCCTCCACTATCGGGAGCAGTATTGAATCCCGCCGCAGGAGGGGAGAATTCTGTTGTGCTTAGGTCCTGCTTTTGGGCTTTCCACAGGCAGCTTGTTGGCCACTGTGAGACCAGGATGCTGGACTAGATGGGTCTTTGATCTGATTCAGCAGGCGCTTCTTGTGTCCTTATAGATTTCCTGCATCAAGCAAGGGATTTGACCACATGCTCTCCAAACCCCCCACCTACTCTGATTCTATGAGTCCCACTTTTTTGGAGAAAAGGGAGCTTGCAACATTATGGGTGGAATTCAGTGCTAGTCCTACTCAGCACTTGGTAGTGCTGAGTACCTCCCCAGTACTGTCATTAACTTAGGTCCATTAATTTTCATGGGTCCACTCTGAGTAGGTCATAGTGGAACACAACCCTATGCTCTTGGCATTGAGGCTGTGCATACGCTACCATTTATTCTGCATCCAGTGCATTCTCACCACTGGTTTTGGGAGCGGTGTACACACAATGTTAGCCACAATCCATAGCTATCCTGTATCTATCCCGTCGTTTTTTATAAAATACTGAGTTTGATTTTCCCCCAACCAGCTTTGATCCAAATTGAGAAAAAGAACCACCTAGCTGGTATAGCACAGTGGGGAGGAGACCTTGACTGGGAGTCCAGAGTGTGCGAGTTCAAATCCCCGCTTGTGTCTCCGGGGTGTCAAGGGCCAGCTAAAGATCACCCCCACAGTGAGTGGCTCAGGGGTTATGTGCCCTGCCACCCGTGCAGCCGTGGGCAAGCTGCATAGTCCCAAGGAGCCCAGTTGCCCTCCAGCTGGCAGTTGTGGACAAGGAAGGGCCTGGCTTGTGCAGCTGTGGCAAGCTGAGCAGGCCCTAGCCAGCTGGGGAGGACTAGCCTCAGAGGGAGGCCATGGTAAATCCCCTCTAAGTACTACTTACCATGAAATCCCTACTCATAGGGTCACCATAAGTTGGGAGTGACTTGAAGGCAGTCTATTAAAAATTAGCTGTGTTTTAAGCTGGTAATGTGTACACAGACCCAGTGTATGCTATATAGTCATTTATTTTATTTTATTATTAATTTTATTATACTTGTATACCGCCCCATAGCCGAAGCTCTCTGGGCGGTTTACAGTAACTAAAAACATTGAAACAAATACAATTTAAAACAGATCTTATAAAAACAATTTAAAACACAATTTAAAAATGTAAACAGTATACAACTCCCTCATTGAGGCAGATTGCGATGTTGTGCAGTTCTAGTTTAGATAAAGATCTGAGCTGCACCCAAAGTTTCAGCCATCCTCCTAATCTCTTGAAGCCGTCTTTGATAGTCATCATCAAGGATCGGATTTTGCATTCACAGCTTGTCAATATGGGATGTTGTTGTTGGTTGGCTTTCCTTTTCAGACTCGCTTGGTGACATCTCGTGAAGCTCTCATCAAAAGACAGATGATCAAAGGCGTTCTTGCTCTGGAATATCTCACCCAAGCTACATTAACCAGATGGAATCCAATCTCCACAAACTGTAGCTATGAAAGAAACCTGTATTATTAGTAGCATTATGCAATCTTGAAAGTGGCTGGGTAAGATACTGAAAAGAGAGTGGGATGATGCCCATAAAAAAAAACCTGTTGTTTGTGCTTGATTTTTCAAACAGCCTCCTCTGTGAATCCTTGTTGGTATGACTGACTCCCACAAGGTTGCTCCAAGCCAGCTATCCTTGAAAATCATCAGGCGTGCCAAACTAGGACTTGGGGGACACCAGGGTTCAAAACCCTGCTCAGCCATGACGTTCACTGGGTGACCTTGGGCCAATCACAGTCTCTCAGCCTGACCTTCCTCACAGGATTGTTGTGAGGATAAAAGGAGGAGGGGGGGGAGAACCATGAGCTCCTTGGAGAAACGGTGGGATATAAATGCAATAAATAAATAATAAATTAAGGAGGAGACACAAACGTCACACCCCAGTGTTCATATCAAAGATCTCATCAGGCCTGTAGACAGCCTAAAAGTTTGGAAGGGGGATCGAAAAAAGAAAGGGGGGCAGAACATTATTTCTATAATAAGTGTAATTATTTATTTCTGAGGAGGAGCCAGAAAAAATGGGGGGGCACCCCTGCCCAAACCCTCACCTGCTATTACACATTTCTAAAGGCACTACTCTATCTTTGGAAGGTAAGATACGTTTACATAAGACACTCTTGGATGAGACCGGTTATCTGGATCCATTTCAGTCGGGTTTCAGGCCTGGTTTTGGCATGGAAACAGCCTTGGTTGCCCTGTCTGATGACCTTTGTCGGGAGAGAGACAGAGGGAGTGTAACTCTGTTGATTCTCCTTGATCTCTCAGTGGCTTTTGATACCATCAACCATGGTATCCTTCTGGGGAGACTGGCTGAGTTGGGAGTGGGAGGGACTGCATTGCAGTGGTTCTGCTCCTACTTGGCAGGTCGCCTCCAGGAGGTGGTGCTTGGGAAACATTTCTCGGCACCCTGGACTCTCCAGTATGGGGTTCCGCAGGGGTCAGTTCTGTCTCCCATGCTTAATTTAATTTAATTTAATTTAATTTATTTAATTTATTGGATTTCTTAGTCGCCCATCTGGCTGGCCATCCAGCCACTCTGGGCGACGTACAAAATGACACAAAATGACACACCAATACAATAACATTAAAATCTAAAACCAATAATGATAAAATCTAACCCACCCCAAAGGCCTGCCTGAAGAGCCAGGTTTTCGCAGCCCGGCGGAAACTCATTGTAGAGGGGGCCTGGCGGAGATCATTTGGAAGGGAGTTCCATAGGGTGGGGGCCACAATTGAAAAAGCCCTCTCTCTAGTCCTCACCAGTCTAGCTGTTTTGACTGGTGGGATGGAGAGAAGGTCTTTTGAGGCCAATCTTGTTAGGCGGCATAGTTGATGATGCTGGAGGCGCTCCTTCAGATAGACTGGGCCAAGACCATGTAGGGATTTAAAGGTCAAAACCAGCACTTTGAATTGGGCCCAGCAAGCAACTGGTAGCCAGTGCAACTCTCTGAGCACTGGAGTTATGTGATGTCGCCGGCGGCTGCCTTTAATCAGGCGCGCCGCCGCGTTCTGAACCAGTTGCAACTTCCGGACTGTTTTCAAGGGTAACCCCATGTAGAGCGCATTACAGTAGTCAAGGCGAGAGGAGACCAGGGCATGTACCACCGATGGGAGCAGATGATTGGGAAGGTAGGGGCGTAGCCTCCGTATCAGATGGAGTTGATACAGTGCTGCCCGGCTCACAGCCGAAACCTGAGCTTCCATGGACAGTTGGGAGTCAAGAATGACCCCCAGGCTGCGGACCTGGTCTTTCAGGGGCAATAGTACCCCATTGAGCACCAGGTCCAAATCCCCTAACCTCCCCTTGTCTCCCACAAACAGTACCTCGGTTTTGTCAGGGTTCAGTTTCAGCTTATTCCTTCCCATCCAGACACTCACCGACTGCAAGCACTTGGACATGGTTTCTACAGCCAACCTCAGTGAAGATTTAAATGAGAGATAGAGCTGTGTGTCATCCGCATATTGGTGACACTGCAGCCCAAATCTCCTGATGATTGCCCCCAGCGGCTTTATATAGATGTTAAATAGCATCGGGGAGAGGATGGAGCCCTGCAGCACCCCACAAGTGAGAGGCCAAGGGTCCGAAACCTCATCCCCCAATGCCACTCTCTGGTACCTATCAGAGAGGATGGAATGGAACCACTGCAGAACAGTGCCCCCTATGCCTAACCCCTCCAATCGGTACAAAAGGATACCATGGTCAACGGTGTCAAAAGCCGCTGAGAGATCCAGGAAGACAAGGAAGGTGCCTTCACCCCTATCCAACGCTCTCCTCATATCATCCACCAAGGCGACCAAGGCTGTTTCAGTCCCATGTCCAGACCTGAAGCCCGACTGAAATGGATCCAGATAACGCTGTTCAACATCTACATGAAACCGTTGGGTTCGGTCATCCAGAGCTTTGGAGTGCGTTGCCATCAGTATGCTGATGACACACAGTTCTATTTCTCCTTTTCATCTTCTTCAAGTGAGGCTGTCAATGTGCTGAACCAGTGCCTGGCTGCGACAATGGACTGGATGAGGGCTAATAAACTGAGGCTCAGTCCAGACAAAACTAAGATGCTGCTAGTGGGTGGTTCTTCTGACTGGATGGTGAATGTCCAACCTGTCCTGGATGGGGTTGCACTCCCCCTGAAGGAGCAGGTTCGTAGCTTGGGGGTTCTCCTAGAACCATCTCTGTCACTTGAGGCTCAGGTAGCCTCGGTGGCACGGAGTGCCTTCTACCAACTTCAGTTGGTGGCCCAGCTGCGCCCCTATCTGGACAGGGATAACCTGGCTTCAGTTGTCCATGCTCTGGTAACCTCCAAGTTAGATTACTGCAATGAACTCTACGTGGGACTGCCTTTGAAGACGGTTTGGAAACTGCAGCTTGTGCAAAATGCAGCAGCCAGATTGGTAACAGGGACCAGACGGTCCGAACATATAAAACCGATTCTGGCCCGCTTGCATTGGCTGCCTGTATGTTTCCGAGCTCGATTCAAGGTGCTGGTTTTAACCTATAAAGCTTTATGGCTTGGGACCACCATACCTGACGGAACGCCTCTCCCGATACGAACCAACCCGTACACTACGCTCAACATCTAAGGCCCTCCTCTGGGTGCCTACTCCGAGGGAAGCTCGGAGGGTGGCAACAAGGGAGAGGGCCTTCTCAGTGATGGCCCCCAAATTATGGAATGATTCTACTGACGAGGTGCGCCTGGCGCTAACACTGTTGTCTTTTTGGTGCCAGGTCAAGACTTTCCTCTTCTCCCAGGGATTTTAGCATGTGTTTTTAAATTGTTTTAAATGTTTAAATTGTGTTTTAAATTGTTTTTAAAAGATGTGTTTTAAATTTGTATATGTGTTTTTAGTGTTTTTAGGTACTGTAAACCGCCTAGAGAGCTTCGGCTATGGGGCGGTATATAAATACAATAAATAAATAAATAAATAAATTCTGCAATTTCCTGCCTTCCATGGGAGGGTGCTTGTCCCTTCAGTTTAGAGATAGACTCTTCAAGTACATGAAAGGTTGTCACATAGAGGAGGGCTGGGATCTCTTCTCAATCATCCCAGAGTGCAGGACACGGAATAATGGGCTCAAGTTGCAGGAAGCCAGATTTTGACATCAGGAAAAACTTCCTAACTGTTAGAGCCATTCCACAATGGAACCAATTACCTAGAGAGGTAGTGGGCTCTCCAACACTGGAGACATTCAAGAGGCATCTGGACAGCCATCTGTCAGGAATGCTTTGATTTGGATTCCTGCATTGAGCAGGGGGTTGAACTTGATGGCCTTAGAGACCCCTTCCAACTCTGCTATGATTCTAGAGGGGGGTTCACTCAAATCCTCTCACAGCCCCGCCCGCCCCCACTGCAAGCCATGCATAGGGATCTGTGTGAAGGAGCCCTAGAACAGTCCTGGTGTATGAGTATATAACTCTTTCATGTGAGTCCCCCACCTTGCATAGAAGGCGCTACACACAAATGCCAGCTTGCACCTAGGAAGCCCCCATCATGCAGCCACGCATCTGTGGTTGGCGCAAGATGTGGCAAGCATGCACATAAGGGATGAGGCTGGTGCAACCCTCGTCTGTTCTTTCAACACATCATTGGGTTTGACTGAACCTCCCCTTAGGGGGAGAAAAAAACCCCATAACTGTCCAAGAGCTTATTCATGGTTCAGAATCGTTGAGTGGCAGAGCATCTGTTTTGCATGCAGAAGGTCCCAGATTCAATCCCTGGCATTGCCAGGTAGGGCTGGGAGAGATTCCTTGCCTGAAACCCTGGGAAGCAGCTGCCAGTCAGTGTTGACAACACTAAGCTAGATGGACCAACAGTCTGACTCAGCATAAGGCAGCTTCCTGTGTTCAACACCTGCAGTGTGTGAAAGGTGTGACAGGAGCATTACACAGAGCACAGCTGCTGCCTCAGGCTACTAATTTTGATAGTTATGAAAGGACAACAAATCCTTATTTCATTGAAGAGGGTGGCCATATTTCAGTTTATACAATGATGGGACTCTACTGTATAATTGTTTTTGTTTTCTCTCTCTCTCTGTTTTCTCTCAATTTTGCAGACTAGGTTGATTTGAGATTTTAGCCTGTTTTATGATATTTTGTGGTGTTATTGATACTGTTGTCATTTTTTATTTATTATTTTGTTCTGAATTGTTTATATTATTTTGCTCTTGAAATGGAAGCTGCATTGAGGTCACCTGGTGATGAATACAAATATACTAAATAAATGAATAAATAAATTTGACAGCATCCTCAGTCCCAAGGATGGGGAGCCTTTGGACCGCCAGATGTCTCTGGACCACAACTCCCATCATTCCCGACCATCGGCCATGCTGACCAATGGATTTTCAAATTAGTCCGCAGTCTTCTTTCCCTCATCCTGTAATAAGTTGGCTTTAGGGTTAAAGCTTTTGCTCTATAAAGCAGCTGCCTGGAATAATAATGTGCACTAATAGAGTCTGTGACCTTGTCAAGGGGATTTCATCTTTTATTTCTAAAGTCACAAAAACAAAGGAGGTTGGTTTGATAGGGCGAATGAGTACAGTGAGCCCATCTGGGAGCTTTCTGTGTATGTTCCAGAAGGTCTTGGGCTCGGGAGCATTTGCTTTTCAAAGCCAACAAAGGGTCCCAGGACTAGAACCCTCTGTGGGGCCCCTCCTGTACCCATTGCTTCCCACCATCAGCATACATGGGGACAGCACTCCAGTCAGCACCAGGAGGCCTGCATTTAAGTTTCCCACAGAACTCTGAGTACCCAACATAACCTTGCTCTGGGACACTGTGGGAAATTTAAAATGACAGCTTACATGTGCCCACCACCAGTGGGCCCTACTGGGCCTCAGCAGCTGCCCGACTATGTCAACTGCTGCTGCTGGCTCTGTTGGGACCTTTCAACTTCAAAACAGAGTACAGATCTGCAAGTTGTATGGCTATCTCATCCTCTCTTCCATATAACTTTTTCTTCATTTTTCTTGTTATGCAGAAGTCTTTAAAGATGCACCCCAAACTTTGGAGTGTTCATATCGGTAATAAAAATGTTAAATTAAAGAACTTTAAAAAACAAACAAACCCACCTAGATTTAAATCCTATACAAACTAACTCATGCAACCCCCAGTGAATTCAATGGGGATTTAATAATGGATTACTGTGCACAGGTTTTCGACTTTGGAAACTCGACACCAAAAGAAAATTCCAATTTCTTCAACACTGGTAAGGCTGGTGATTGTACCTTTTTTAAAAAAACTGCTGAGGCAGCATGAAAGGCTATGGGAAAAGCCCTGCCCCCATTAAGCACCAATCACATGGGGCCCCTTCAAACGCAAGGCCTTAGGCAGCTGCTTAATTTGCCTAATGGGGGGGTCACCTCTGCTATACCATCACAACCCAGGGTAGAAACACACACACTGTTCTGCTGGTTCCAGAACATCACCACCTTTTTCTTCTGAAAACGAGGGCACACACCGCTAGTTGAGCCCCGCCGTTTTTTACTGTAAAACCATTTTAAAAAAATATAGACTGTAAACACAGTAGTTGCCAGATCAAAGCATTTCCATTAGCCATACTTGGAGGGGGAACGGGTTGATCCACCGATCAGCTGCAAAATCTATTTGAAGCTGATTTTTTTTATAAACAAAAACGCACTCAAGCTGCTCCCACCAGGTTTTACAGTAAAAAGGGCCGCCGTTTGACTAGCATTGTGTGCCCTCATTTTCAGAAGAGAGAGGTGGAGACGTACTGGAACCAGCAGAACAGTGAGTGCGTTTCTACCCTCAGCTTCAAAGAGATTCCGCAACTGATTGGCAGATCAACCTGTTCACCCTCCAGGTGTGGCTAATGGAAAAGCGTTGATCTGACAACTAGTGTGCTTACAAGCCCATCTCTAGAGATGGCTGTTTCATTGTTTTCCCTGTCTTGAGATCATCCTGGATTTTGAGAACTATCAAACATGATTTCTTGATGGACTAAGGAAACAAGTAGATCTTGATATAGAAGAATTCCCCATCTTCCAGTTCCCCAAGGATGTGATCTAACTGGACAATTAGCAAGAGTGTTGTTGGATCCTAATTTCCTTAAAAGCATAAGTGGTGTTCACACCTTACATTCAATGAGTGTATAATCTGTGTAACCAAATAGTTGAGCTGTACACTCATACAGTTATTCACATGGGATGTTCAATGGCTATGCAGTCTATGTACACAGCCGCTGAGCTGCACAAACCAAGAAGTGTACAATCTTTCACACACGTACATTTGTAAAGGCAGACAGTAACTGTTCAGGGTAACATGAGAACAAGCCTGCACAAAGGAAGTCTAGGGTCTCCAATTTCCAAAGTAAGTAGGACTTTGTCAAAATGAAGCCAGCTTCTTGGAACCTCTGGCATTTCACAGCGTTTCTTCCAGAGTCCCAGCTGCAGCTGTTACTGTGAAGGCCGCAATGGAGATTTGCCTCTTGACCTCCTCCCAGGCCTTCTGTTGGTCTGCTGCACTGGCAATGTCAAACAGGGCATCGTAGACACCAGGAAAGGACACTCCAGCGTACTTGTTGTGCCGGTTTGGAGCAAACAGGATGTGCCTGGAAAAGAAGGCAACAACTGCCCATCAGCGGAATAATACAGCAGAGTCCATGATAACATGTGGAGATGTTGCACTTGGTGAGCACCCTTAAACAACCTTACAGAACTTTCCAAGGGAAACAAGCCCTGTCTTTCAGTATCTTTTGTTTCTCTACGGCAGACGTAGGGAACTTTTTTCAGCCTGAGGGCCACATTCTCTTTTGGGCAAGCTTTTGGGGGCCACATGCCACGGGTGGGCAAAAGTGGCCAGAGCAAGCAAGGAATGTAGATTTTACCTTTCTACAGTGTAGGGTTGCCAGGTTCATGGCCTGAGACTGATCCTGTATAGGAGAAGAAAAAGTCAGCCAAGTGCAGGTGTTCTTGCAACCCTGTAATGAGAAAAACCACAAGGTGGAATTCTCCCTCCCCCCCCTGCATAACTTTTAAAGATACAGAAGGCCTCTTGATTGCCAGGTCTGGCCTCCAAGAGGTCTTCTGTATCTGTAAAAGTTGTGCAGGGGGAATTCCACCTTGTGGTTTTTCCCCTTACAATGTTGCAAGACCACCTGCACTTGGCTGACTTTCTCTTCTCCTAAAGATACAGGATCAGTCTCAGGCCATGAACCTGGCAATGCTACTACAGTGGGCTAGTCACACTCACATACCCCTCTCTTTCCTTCACCCAGAAAAGCAAGAGGCATGATCAGAGTTCAGGAACAACCTGGCAGATACACTTAAGCTGCAAAGTAAGGGCCAGTGAGGGGTGTGGCCTTGGGAGAAAGGGTGTGGGTTAGGAGGGGGTGTGGCCTAGGTAGGGTACCAAGGGCCAGAAAGAGGGGCCTGGAGAACCACATTCAGCCCCTGGGCTTGAGGTTCTCCATCCCTGCTCTGTGTACCTCACACTTACAGTAGGAGCACAGGTCAGACTCTGCCACCAGGCAAAGAGGGGAGGCAGGAAGACCACCTGTCTTTCCTTCTCAGTGGGGTTGGAGGACCACATGCCTGCCTCCACCACTGGCCCCAGCAAGTGAGGTTTCAGGGTGGAAAGGGGAGGGGATTTGGGATGGTCAGGAGGGGCTTCTTGGGGAGGAGATCAGGACAGATTTGGTTTGGCTGGGAAATGAGCTGAGGCATTTCCTGTTTTGTGTGTGTGGGGGGGACTTGGCTTATTTGCATCCCAGTTCAACATGCGCCAGTGGACAAGGCCACCCATCACTTGTTACAAACTTTAAAATCACCGAGATACACTTCTCTGTATACATGCCTGTGACAAATTGAATCTAACTTTTTTTTTCTTTTTAAAAAAAGAGAGCTGCAGGGGGCAGAGGGCCTAACTTTTAAGGAAGGTAGGGGAATAAATAAAAAAGGGTTGATACATATTTTCTTCCTCACCTATAGAACGGCCTGCCAGGTAGTCCAAGAGGATCAATAAACGCTCTTTCCAGAAACATCAGTTGATCATTCCATGACCTCACTGCAACTGGGCTGAAAATTAGAGCACAGGGACCAAAATGTTAATGCTTCCCCAACAGAGCCCATGTGCACCACCCTTTGGTGGCTCATATGAAAACAGACACTCTCAGAGCACACCGGTCTTTTTATGTTAGCTCCTCAGCCACTCAGGGCTGGGCTACACTATAGCTAGACCCTCTCAGGCTTCTCTTCATCAGTGGACCTCAGCCTGAAGGAGGACTATGCCCCTGGGTGGAATGGCCTAGATGTCCAACAATCTCAGTGACTTACTTATTGGTGTCCAGTAGTTGCAATCTCTTGTGAAAGTCACTGGCAGCTTCTGAAAATGTCTTCACCGCATCAAGAAGAGAATCTGGAACATCAAAGAGGGAAAATGTTTGCCACTGAATTCATGAATCTTGTTACAATTTCTTGCTGCATCCACAGGGATAGAGCGTGGACAGTTCTGTTAAACCCTTGTGCCACTGGTATGCTTTTTAATTTGTTCAAAGGAAGTTTCAAAGAATTCTCATGAAAAGAGGAAAGGGATCAGCAACTGCAGTGACCTCTGGACCAAATCCAGACCCAATTGCCAATCCATAAGAAAAAAGAGGATCGGAGAGGGAGTTGCAGTAGCTATGGGATTTGCTTACAATGAGGGATGGGGGAGAAATTTGCTTCAGTTCATATTTTAATGCAAACCTACCTAATTAGCAGTTCTCGTGGGGGGGGAGTGAACCAAAATGCAACTATCCTTCCAAATCCACACTTCACCAAATTTGGCAAAAAAATGTGTATAAAACTGTGCATAAAATGCATATGTTAAAGAAAATAGCATATAAAAATGAATTATATTGAAATTGCTTGCAAATATGCAAATGTGTATAAATTAGGCAAAACTGACTATAAAAATGTGTGTATTGTGAGAGACGTGCACTAATATTTTCTGAAAATTTTTCATGAGGACTTTTGGAAAAAAGGGAAAGTGATGCAGAAAGGTGGCAAACTGAAATTAAGATCTGAAAAAAATAAAACTGAAATCGACAGCTACAGTATGTCCATCCCTACCTGCAAGCGTCTTATGGGAGGGGAAAGGGCTTGGGCCTTGGCCCACCTTTTTTCATGAACATGTGAAGCTAATGAGTCAGGCCACTGGCCCACCTAGATCCACTCTGTCTACTATGATGGCCAGTGGCTCTCCAGGATCTCAAGGAGATGTCATTTCCCGCCCTGCCACCCTGAAGTCCTTTAACTGGAGTTGCCAGAACTGAAAGCCACGACCTTCTCCATGAAAAATAGGGGATCTGCCAGGAAGCGATGGCAGCGTTCTTCAACCTAGGTTCCCCAGATGTTGTTGGACTCCAACTCCCATCACTTTTGGCCATTGACTAAGCTGGCTGGGGTTGATGGAGTTGTAGTCCAACAACATCTGTGGACCCAAGGTTGAAGAAGAATGAGCTATGGTTTCTCCCATAAACAATGACAACCCTAGTTGCTGAGCAGGGAAACTGAGGCTTGTAAATAAGACACAACCAGCATTAAGGAAGCAAAGAGCCCACAAAGTGACTGATGGGAGGGTGGGGGTGGGATCGATCTAACACCATTTGGGACATGGGTAGCAGCTAGATTAACAGAGTCACCGGGGAACTTTGGGAGTCCCACCTTGTGATTTGAGACATAACACTTTCCAAGGTCCCTTCTGACTCTAAAATTATATGATTCTGTGCTGAAAGATTCCTGCACTGAGTAAGGCAAGGGTGGGAGACTGGGATCTGTTGGCAGTTCTCTGGAATCTGCAAGGTTCCCAATTGGTTAAGAATAGCAACAACACAGCTACTTTTTCCACCTTCTGAAATAAAGAAAGCTAACCAGGGGAATGGGGCTGGCTCCAGCTTTCTGGGAGCCCCTTAGGCACAGGCCTCTTGTCCTCTTGCTTTTCTCCTCAAACTTCCTCTCTCTTGGCCCCATCCCTTTAAAGCAAAACAAATCTTGACCAACATGGCAACAACCCCTATTGTAAAAAAAACACCATATTTCCTCAATGAATGGATACACCACTTCCACACATCTAAAATTAACCCTTGGGTCTCTCTACGGTAATCTCATTTCACTCTTCCTTTCTTGGAGATGAAAACATATAACATTTTTGCACAGGCAAATCATTAGGTCATATCTGATATTGTAACAACTCCCATAAGCTGGATCTGCCAGCAGGGTTGGGTTGGGCTGGGGCCAATGAGAGGCCCGTCTGAGCTCCTGGGCTCTCAGCCGATGCCTCACCTGGCCCACTGCTGGAGCCGGACCTGCAGGAGAGGACTTTGTGTGCAGGCTTTGAGTTCAGTTCAATTTTGGTAATGAAAACAAATATCTAGACTCAGAATGTGCTCAGAGGGATCCTGCTCTTTAATTCTAACTGAATGTCTTTTGCCCCTGTCTCTGGTAAATCTTGGGCTTCTAGTAAAACCAAAGAAGATCTGACAACTGGAGGGGTTGGATCACACACAGCCAACAGTCTGCATTTGTACTTGAATTGTTCTTAGATGTTTTCATTGTTCTATCACTTATGTGCTTGCTGCTCTGGGCTCCTATGGGAGGAAGGGCAGGGTATAAATTTAATAATAACACATAACATGGTGGCCAGTGTGGTGTCATCCAGATGCTGTTGGACTCCAGCTCCCATCATTCTTGACCATTGGGCTTGCCGGCTGGAGCTGATGGGAGATGTAGTCCAGAACATCTAGTGGACATCATGTTAGCTACCCCTGGAATAGATGACCTCCAAGTTTGCTCCAGCTCTGCAATTCTATGATTCTTAGCACGTTTGGTACTACACATACGTAAAGACACATTGTACGTCATCAATGCTGCTTGGTGTTTCAGGGTCATGTTGTAAATGACGTTAGCGTAGCTGATGAGTGCCTTGGCGTAATCTTGGCAGTCAAAAGGAAGGATGACAGCGTCTGCCAGCTCAAACACCATTCCTCCACGCACCCGGGCCACGACCAGGTGGTTCTTAAAAGTGGGGTCATAAAAGCGCTCCACAATCTCATAGGTCTCGTAGACACTGTGATAAAGTGGGTAGCTACTGTATTTGTCTACCTTCTGAAAAGAAAGAACACATACAGATTGCATTGTTACATCTCATCATTTTTTACACACAGCAAACACCCATGTATTGGATTCGATAAACATTCAGTATTCTTTAGCATAGGCATCACCAATGTGGTGCCAAAGAATGTAAGAAGAGGCAGCTGGATCAGGCCAATGGCCCATCTAGTCCAGCATCCTGTTCTCACAGTGGCCAACCAGATCTGAGCGCAAGAGCACTCTCCCCTCCTATGGTTTCCAGCAACATGGGGGGGGGGAGAGAGAGAGAGAGAGAAAGATGTGCCCTTAAAAGATGTAAGGGGGATGCAGGTGAGGTGGTTGAGTTCCTCCCTCTTTCCCACCTCTGGTGCACATTAAATCCCCCCATACCACCTTTCATGTGTTAAGGATTCAGCAGTAGAGCTGATTCTATACATGGGATGGCTGCCATCTTGTCTACTTGGATTTCAAACAGTGGAGACTGGTCACTCAGGACAAATGGGGCACTGCCACACTAAACTCAGACTGCCTTCACCCAGCATCCACATGACCCTCTCCATCAGCCTCCTCCTCCTTTGCCTCAATGTTGCTTTTGTAGAACTCAGCAGGGAGGAGGATGGAGACAAAACCATAGTACTTGCCTTTGCCTAATATTGGCTCTGACTCTGTCACTCATTTTCTCTTGCTCCGCCTACTGCTGGGATTCCCTGACTTCCACCATTCCAATCCCCATAAGCACCAGCCTCCACTGATTTCAAATGATCTTTGGATTCAGTCTTGATCTTACAAAACTGCACAGCCAAGCCCCTTTTTATTGCAGCGACGGCCTATAGTTGACTTTGTGTCAACTATAAATTGCAGTGAGCTTTTCAACTGATATGTAACCAAATTCCCCAGGTGGCCCATTTTAGTGGGTAATGCTGTTTGAAGTAACAGAAAAAGCATACCCAGTTTTTAGTGTAGCGAGCTCTCCCCGATGCGATACCCAACCTCTGGAAAAAGACTTCAAAATCATTGCCGGAGCCCAACTTGTTGATCCTTTTGAAAAGAAAAGATAGGACAGAGGGTAAATTGGGTTTTAAATGTCCCCATGCTAGCAATTATGGACTTTGATGCAGAAGACTCTACATTTAAAAAAAATCAGATACATCTCAACTGTGCTCATTTCTGCATATGCAAGACAGGACCACCCTTTTAGATTAGGAAGCACACAAGAGATTTTAGTAAGGGGTTAAGAGTGGCCAGCTATACTTTGCCAAAAATGAGAATTTACATCTCTCTCTCTCTCTCTCTCTCTCTCTCTCTCTCTCTCTCTCACACACACACACACACACACACACACACACACTTGCAAATTTATAAAAAAAAAACCCACTGTAATTTAAAGATAAAATCAATACAGCTCACCTTAGTGGGGTAAAGACCAGGTGACATGTTCTTGCTCAGACTGCAGACCAGCTGCTGCTAACTGTTGATGGCAAACTTCAAGGTTCCTCCTGTCCTTGTTTACAGATCCTTAACTTTAAACCAGACCTGGGCTAGACAGTCCTCAAACAGAGGACATCTTCAAACAGAGGACTGACCTCTGGCAGACCTTTAAAAGAGAGGACTGTCCTCTGCAAACCAGGCCACATGGCCACCCCAGCCAAGGGAGGTCAAGAAGCTCACGGTGGCATGCTGGGCTCTCCCCCTCCCCATTTTATCCTCACAACATTCCTGTGAGGTAGGTTAGTCTGAGAGCCTCTGACTGGCTCAAGATCACCCAGTGGGCTTCATGGCTGAGTGAGGATTGGAACCCTGTTTCTCCCAGGTCCTAGTCCAACACTCTAACTGTAGAGATCAATGAGGCTCAGCTGTCCCAATTCCACCTTGCTTGGTTTGCTGTTCAATCTAGTCCTTGTGAAGAAACCCCATCTCAGGAAGGAATCACAGTTATGGATCCCCCATTGCCAAAACAAAAGCAATAACAAAAATAAAACAAAAAAATCACCCTTGGATTTACCTGGGCACACCTTTATGTTCTGCTGATGGATTCTTCTCATACCAACTTTCATAAAGAGATCTGCCTTCAAACCCTTCATCAGGGCTTGGTATCTATTAAAACATAATACATTTTGCTTACATGACTATGAAAGCGATCATCAATCCTCTTCTATTCCATGGGAAACAGAAATGGGAGGCATTTGTTTTATATCTTGCCCTCCCTCCCAAAGGTGCAAGGGCAGCTAACAACAAATAGTAGAAATGCAATAATAAAACAGTTATGAAAAGAAACCCGACATTATTATCCCCAGTTCAAAGACAGAGTAGCAGCAGAGTGATAATACTCTTGCCATCCCAAAGCAAATGAAAAGGCTTTCGGATTGCACCAGAACACTGCTAGATGCAGCCTGATTTTGCCCAGGGGAAAATTCCATAAATGGGACACTGCCACTGAGAATGCCCTGTCTCCCATCACCACTTGACGAGCCATCCATGCTGATAGGAATAGGGTACCTCCTGCTAATTGCCCCCCTGTGGCCAGATGGGTTTGGGGGAGGCTCTCCTTCTACCCAAGTGACACCCACCCAGAAGGCTGAATCCTGGGTGTTCAAGTGGTCCAAATGGGAATGTGTGAACAACATACCATCAGGAGGCTCCTTCCTTTCTACAGACCACAGTTTGTTGGTTGGGAATAGCCCTTCTTACTGTTCAATGTGTATCAAAAGAATGCAGCCCAGCGCTAAATTAGATTTGCTGATTCTGGCAAAGATTAAGCTTGCTGCTACTATACACTGTCATTACCCATGTCATAATATATCTGCTTCACAGTACCACATAATTTACATGCCTAAGCTTTAATTATTGTTTTCCAAAGAAACTGTATTTTTCAGATAAAACTTGACACAGATTGAGAAACACAGACAGTTTTCTGTGTGTTCATTTTCTATTTTTTTGGATAATCACCTTTATGAAAATAAAAGTGTTAGAAACACATGCTTTGCATTCTCAGAATCATAGAAAGTTAAGGGTTGGGAGGAACCTTATCAGCCATCTAGTCCAGGGTTAGGCAGCCCATGGCCTTCCAGATGTTGCTGGACTACAGCAACATCCACACCATATATTTATTCCACTATTATTCCACTTTAAACAGTCACAGCTTTCCCCGAAAGAATCCTGGGAAGTAAAGTTTGTGAAGGGTGCTGAGAGTTGTTAGGAGACTCATATTCTCCCCACAGAAGTACAGTTCCCTGAGTGGTTTAACAGTCAGTCCCTCTTCCCAGAGAAATCTGGGAACTGTAGGTCTGTGAGGAAATCGGGGTCTCCTAACAACTCTCAGTATCCTTAACAAACAAGAGCCTTAAGTGATGCTCCCCCAAAAGGAAGCCCCTTCTCCCGCAAAAAGGGAGGAATAGATGTATAACAAATTAATAAATCATGTTTCTTCTCAGAGTGCATTCTTTTTTTTCTTTTTCTTTTTACCTCTTTAGTCAGATTGTATACTAGGCTGTACATCAGTGGAGTACAGTCAACTCGAAGGGTGTAGTTGCCTGAAATAAAATAAGTTTTGTTGTTAGATCCCTTCAAGTTGTTTATGACTTATGGCGACCCTATGAATCAGCAACTTCCAATAGCATCTGTGATAAACCACCCTGTTCAGATACAAGTTCAGGTCTGTGGATTCCTTTATGGAATCAATCCATCTCTTGTTTGGCCTTCCTCTTTTTCTACTCCCTTCTGTTTTTCCCAGCATTTTTGTCTTTTCTAGTGAATCATGTCTTCTCATTATATGTCCAAGATATCATAACCTCAGTGTCATCATTTTAGCTTCTAGTGATAGATCTGGTTTAATTTGTTCTAACATCCAATTATTTGTCTTTTTCACAGTCCAAGGTATGCACAAAGCTCTCCTCCAACACCACATTTCAAATGAGTTGATTTTTAAGTAGTTGCCACTTTAGTCTCTTTTTGACGCAACTTGAAAATGCTTTGAGATTAATATCTCCCCAAGGAAACAAAGAAAGATTGAGAGCAAAACCAAAATGCAGTGGAAGAACCTACCAGTGAGGTACTTAGGTATCTGGGTATACCCAACTATCAAAAGGACATAATTGCAAACAGATGACTTCTTTAATGGACAAAGAAATGGGAAGGTATATTATCTTGTGTTGGTTGGATTTCTGCAGTAACAATGTTAATATTGCCCTAAATCATCTTTTTGCTAATTACGTTCCCCCTGGCTATCTTGAGAGGATGGCAGAAAAAGTTATATACATTCATATAGAATGATAAACTTACCAGCACAGTACAAGGAAATTTATATCAAAAAATGAATGATGGAGGGCTAGGAGGAACAAACATAACTCGATACTATGATGCAATAAAGTTATCATTAACAACACATAGGGACAGCCCTAATGATTCTTTTTTAGCAGAGCAAATGCTGTATAGAAAACAGATATGGGAGTTGTTTTTATTATTTATTAATTAGATTTATATCCTGCCCTTTCTCCCAGTAGGAGACCAGGGAGTTGTTATGATATAGACCCTGAGAGCTCCTACATCTTCCAGAGTTGTTAACATCAAAGCTACTTTTAAAATCTGGAATAAGTTACCAGATAAGATTGCTTCATGATCGCTCCATGATCTCGTATTTCCTCCCTGTTAACTAGACAATTTGTGGGCATAGACTTGCATAACACAATTAATACTGTGAATTGAGGAACAACGCTCAGCTTTGTCAATTGGTTTGAAAATGTACATATCTCCTGTAAGTTGTTTACTAGAATCAATAAGTTTAGACCCCCCTTCTATCAATTTTCCCAACTACGGCATGTTACAGAACAAATAGTTTCTAAACATGGTGGGCCTAGGAATTTGACTGCATTTGAAAATCTTCTTTATAACCCTGTAACCCAGAAGTCAACCAGTAAAATCTACAAGGTACTTTCAGAATTAGACTCCATCCAAATGTGGGCCTTTTACAAAAAAAGAGAGAGAGAGAAGGATCTGAATAATTTCAATCTTCCTATACAAGAATCTGAATGGGACTGGCTTTTTAGAATACTGCCAGAACTGCTGATTTAAACTCTCAGTTAAACAGGAGTTATTTATGTTGTTAAAGATTTCTTCTTCTTTGTCTTAAGAGCTGGTAATCTGGTAAGTATATTGTATATGCAGACAAGATAAAAAAGAACAAGGTGAAGAAGAGAGGAATGTAAGAAGTGTAAAAGACGAGAGGAGACAGAATATATATATATTCAAATTAATGATGAGTTTTAGACATAATAATAGAGAGAGCAAGGAAATAAAATCTTAACAAAGCAGTAATAGCAGTAACAAAATTGGATAAGCAATGATGAAACACAGTTACCTATTGCTGTTCTATACAGAGAACTGAAACTGTTTCTGAACTTTAAAACAAAAAGAGAAAAGAAATTGCTACCTCCTCTCCAAACAGGCTTTGAATATGTAACTCTGCTGTTATTTTAAACAGACTTTCAACAGGGTTGCTGCTTTTACATTGCTCTCTCTCTCTCTCTCATAGGGATGGGGGAGAAATTCAATTCAGTTTGCATTTCAAGCCACATTTATCAAATTTGCACTTTCCGAAACAATATGAGAACCAAACCACAGCCTTCCTTCGAAATTCGCACTTATCCAAATTTTGCGATACAGTTCTCCAGCCAACCAGAGTTCACATAAATGCATATATTGGGGGAAATGTGCATTAAAAATGAATATATTAGTTAAACATACACAAACACATTACGTTAGGAGAAACTGCGTACAAAATGTGTTTACTGGGAGAAAGGGGCACTAAAATGCTGAAGAATTTTCATGAGGTTTTTTTTTTAATTGCAAATTGCTGCAGAAAAGTGCAGAACTGAATTTAAGACTGGGAAAAAGAGAAACCAAGAGACCCAAAATGGACAATCTTTCCATCCCTACTCATTAGAGACAGAGAGACAATATCCACCTCCGCTCATGGGAGGCTCTTAAATCCAGAGGAGGGCTTCTACAATCAGAAGGGTGGGCAGGCGATTTTTGCTGATTCCTCCTCCTATCAGCAGTCCCCTGTGTTAGCAAAGCCACTTAAACAATGGAGATGGAATCCAGAGGTAAAAGTCCTGATAACACTTTACAGAGCAAATTGAACAAGAACAGTTTGCATCATTTAAGAAGAAAGGGAAAAGGAGGTTTAGTCTTTCAGTTCAGGCCCTGCACAGGGCAGGGAGACATGCGACCAAAAAACTCCCTCAGAATGTACAACGTGAATCAGAGCGCATACTACCTCTGTGAAGATCATGCTGCTCTGCCTGGTTGCTAAGCAACACCTCCACCCATCCTCCTCTTGGTCAATAGACTTTAACACTAATGGAATTAACCCATAAGTTACAAACTGAATGAATCCTGATGTTGCAATTCCATCACCCTGTACCTCCTAAATATGCTCCAGGGCGTTGGCGGGCCCTTTGGAATAGCATGGGAGGTGGCAGCGGCAAACTGCAGGTGGAAGGAGAAATGTAAGAAAATCTCCTCTCTCCCATTCACAGAAGCCCCCACAAGATCATGTTTACTCTTGCCATGGACAAAGCAGCTTGATATATGTGTGGGGAGCGGTTGGTGGGGGAACAGAAAATGCCACTTTGCAGTAAACCAAACAGAAACAAGACAACATCTGGAATAGAGTTGCCAATCTATTTAGGCTCGTGGGCCATTTGGATTTTCACTGGGCGCTACACGGGTGCAACCACCTCTCCTCTTCTCCCCAATATCCTCCCCACTACCCCAGATAAGCTCCCCCTGTAAGAGACAGATTTCTTACATTTTCCCTGATAGGTATGTCAGTGTCCATTCATTATGAAAATTGATAGGTTGCTTCCATGGTTCTGGAGACCCATCTGCCATGGGTTGGGATTCTGTGTGGTGGTAGCTCTCCAGATGTTGCTGGAATACAACTCCCATCGTTCCAGACTGCTGGCCATGCCAGCTAGACCTTTATGGCAGCTGGAGTCCAATAACATCTGAAGGGTCATGGGTTCCCTGTCATATGAGACTCTGGGGACAAATAACAAGGAAATTCTATCTCCATTATGCCATGATTATGTGCCTCAGAGGAGTCAAGAGTTGTAGAGGAAACCAACTCCTGGCCAGGTACTGGGAGGTAGGGCGGGATATAAATCTAATAAATAAATAAATATTATGTTATTACCTAAATTCTGCCAAAACCAGCAAATGCAACCAAAATCTGGTCCCTAACCAGAGGTGGTGGTGGTGAGATTACATTGGCTGAATGTTTATGAAGTTTAGCCCCAAATAAATTCATTATGGTGACTCATCTATCATACCTTTGTCTTCCTCTATCAAAGCCCGCACATATTTTTACCTTCTATGGAAGAATCAGCATTGATATAGGCCACCCCACGCTCCTGTAGTATTTTGACATTTTCCTGGAACAGAAAAGAGGGAGAAAAAGCTTATTCATGTTCATGTCCAAAAGATGACTCTGTGGGCCAGGTCACACATACAGGCAGAGCTTGGAAAAGTTACTTTTTTGAACTACAACTCCCATCAGCCCCAGCCAGCGCCATGCTGGCTGGGGCTGATGGGAGTTGTAGTTCAAAAAAGTAACTTTTCCAAGCTCTGCATACAGGTTTGTCATGTGGTGACTTCAGCATCAAGTAGCGATGACGTGTATGTGTGTGGTCTGTTACAGATATAACCTCATAGACTGAACTTTCCGAGATCACCTGGTAGAAACTCAAATATACTATTTGTCTCCCCTCATCCCAGAGACTTTTATCACTGCTCTCAATTTTTTGCTAGGCCCATAAGAGCCCATTCACAACATCTGGCTGAGATCCATCAAGTACTATATAATTAAAAGGAGGAAGAGACCCTGCTGAGAGTTCAAGTGATGTGCATGCATGAATGAATATCCCAAGCCACTTTCTACCCCAATGTCCCAAACAAACCAGATTTGGGGCCAAACTAAAGGTGAGCATGAAGGAAAGCAATTCACATTCACTTAAAAAAAAAAAGTATATAGCTACCATTGTGTGTGTGTGTGAGTGAGAGAGAGAGAACAAGCAGGATCAAAACCACTGTGGGCAGGAACAGGATGGGGAGGGGACATCTTCCCTCTACACCACAACTGCAACAAAAATGGTTCTCTACCTGGAGCCGCCCTTAGCCTTGGGAGGGAGTTTCTTTTGGTGTCAGTGAAGCTAATAGTGGTCTTTTGGGGTGGAGGCAGCTTTCATTGGGATTGCAGTGGGAGGCAAAAAGGTCAACCCCCATTTCCCGCTCGCCATATTCCTGCTTCTCCTTTGCCACTTGAGCCTGGTCCTCATACTTGATGATGATGGCATAGTTGCAATTGCAGAAGGCTTCCTAATGTTTCATGCCTCTCCATCAGCAGGTGTTGTGGGGAGTGGGGGAGGGAGATACACATATGTTGGCTCTGGGGCTGTTCAGTACAGTCCAAGTCTGGCCTCCATGTGTTGGGGGACCTTTGAAACCTTTTCTTCGCCCATTCACCTGCCCCACTGGAACCACTGCTGCTGCCTTTTTGTTGCCCCACAGTTGAGCACCCGGGTGAAACCAATGCATGTTCCTCCTGTGTTAGGCAGCCCACTGTGGAGCATTTCGTCCCCCAACTGTAGGAAGGAGCTTAGGAGAATGATGGGGCAATCAGCCACTGAGGAGAGTGGGGCTGTAGCTCAGTGGCAGAGCATCTGCTTTCTATGCAGAATGACCCAGGTTTGATCCCTGGCATCTCTGTGTAGGGCAAGGAATGGCTCCTGTCTGAAACCCCAGAGAGCCACTGCCAGTCAGTGTGGATGATAACGAGTGAAATGGACCAATGGCCTGACTCAGTATAAGGCACTTCCTATATTCCTATGCTACAGTCACACGCACATAAAATGAAAAGAGGTACATAGCTTTGAGGTTTCTTTTTACATTTCACCTGTTATGCATTCCCAAAGTGAATGTGAGCTGTGCCTCCGATTTTAGTTCAAGAGAAAAGCATGCACTGTTTATTTTATTTATTTACAAGCTTGTCTAACTTCCTTAATATTTAAACAAATCTAAGTGGTGTGCAAATATGCAAACATAATCACAGTAAATCCTAAGAACATAAGAAGAGCCCTGCTGGATCAGGCCAGTGGCCCATCTAGTCCAGCATCCTGTTCTCACAGTGGCCAACCGGATGCCTCCGGGAAGCCCGTAAGCAGGACCTGAGCACAAAAGCTCTCTCCCCTCCTGTGGTTCCCAGCAACTGGTATTTGGAAGCATACTGCCCCCAACCGACTCTGCCATTAAAAAAAAACCAGAGATAAAAACAGAAGTCTAGTAATAACAGAGTTCAAGCTTATGGGCCAGAGAACGCCAGGGCTCACCTAAGACCCTTGACTGAGAAACTGGTTCAGACTTTCTGCTCCAGGACAGAGAGAGGAAAAGGGAAGCTTGCCAAGTTTGGCTAAGAAACTGTAATTCACATCAGAAATCCCAGCTCTGTTACTAACTCACTAGGGGGCCTTAGACAAACCACTACCTCTCGGGTTCAGCTTACCTCATCTGCAATACAGAAATAATAATAACATTCCCTTATTCACTTTCCATTGAGAGCCGGTGTGGTCTAGTGGTTAAAGTGTTGGACTACGACCTGGGAGACCAGGGTTCGAATCCCCACACAGCCATGAAGCTCACTGGGTGACCTTGGGCCAGTGACTGCCTCTCAGCCTCAGAGGGAGGCAATGGTAAACTCCCTCTGAATACCACTTACCATGAAAACCCTATTCAAAGGTTAGCCATAAGTCGAGATCGACTTGAAGGCAGTCCATTTCCATTTCCCAGGACTACAACTTGATAATGCATGCAAATGCTTTGAACCCTTGAAAGCAGTATACATGAAACAATGCAAAGCATTATTACTAATTTAGGGTGCTTCCAGGTGATCTGTTTATTGAGCATTGATCCTGCTTTGCTTGCAAGGAAATTAGATGACATTGGTTAATTAATGAGCATTTATTCTGATTTGTTTGCGGGGTAGGTTAGATGATGTTGCATGAAAGCAAGTGTGCATTTTCCTCTCACTTCCACTATCTCAAAGAAATGCTTCTGTATATTGGAAGATGATATTTCATGAAACAGGAGTTGCCATGAAGCAAGATGTGCAGTTAAGCCTGCAACTTGCCCTTCTTAATATTTGGGAAGGGGCCAATGAAGATTTAGCAAGCAAATCCATTATTTCTTTTATGTTTTTGGCTGTGAGCATAGAAACGGCAAGGAATTGGAAGTTAGCAGATAAACTGACGTTTGAAAATTGGCTTTCCAGACTTTGGAATAATGTGTTACCTGAGAAATTGACTTTCAGTATAAAGTTTGCTAAAGAGACAGTAGATTATTGATTGATTGATTGATTGATTGATTGATTGCACTTGTATACCGCCCCATAGCCGAAGCTCTCTGGGCGGTTTACAGCGATTAGACTATAACATTATGTGGAGGCCTCTTGTAGACTATTTCAATGATAACATAAGATACATTTGTCCAGCACATTCCTATGTTTATGGGATAAGCAATAAAGTTATTATTCTTTTTACTTAAGGCTGTATAGATGAGGTTAGTCATATTTTCTTTTAATGACTCTTTTTCTTCATGTATAAAAAGATTGATGCATGTAGTTGATGACCAAAGGGGGAGGAGGAGTATGATCACTAACCACCTATTGAGTTAGTAGAAGAGGTAGGCTTTCTGATGTGAAGATAAGTTTCTTAGCCAAACTTGGCAAATTTGTTTATTGTGTATTCTTCTGTATTTGATGTCATACAATTAATAAAACTCAGAAACAAAAAAAGCCAGATATTTTGGGGAAGCAGATTTGTTGCTCAAGACCTTCAAATCTACTGTGATTGCGCAATCTGAATATGCCAATATGTGATTGAATCATAACCATAAATAGTGACAGTCTAGAAGTGCCTCTACTATTGATTTACCTCAGCCCACTCTGTAGATCCTATTAAGCCAAACTCCTCAGCATCCCAGCTGGCAAATATCACCGTTCTTCTAGGCCTCCATCCTATAGTTGAGATAACTTAGAGTGTCATTATGATGTACACATGCTCATCAGAGAATGAATCTAGCAGTGAAAATAACATTGAGATAGGCCTTCTTTTGAGTGTGATCAGGTTCAGAATGGAGTAAGTGGGACCTGTAAGAAAATGTTTCAGTGTATATTCTTCACTTTGTTGTTGGGATGAAAAGATCAGTCAATTCTCTCAGGGCTCATCTACACAGTGGTTTACTGTGCGTTTGGTGCTACTCACATCTCTTTTAAATTTGCATGGTTCACATGATGTTACCGGCAAACAGAAGCTATCACGTAGTTTCCCCCCTGTAAATCCATACTAACCCAATCCACTGATAATACAAAAAGGGAAGAAAAAAACATCTTCACTTCCTTTCTCTAGTCCTTGCAGAGGCTTTGCTCTGATACTTTGAGGTGGGTGTGTCAATCTTCCCCTCTCCAAGCCCACTCCCTCCTCCTCCCTTCATTCATTTTTTTCCTGTAGGCTGACAAACAACTTCCGGCTGCTCTCCTCCATTCTGCTGGCCTTTTTTATGTTGCTGCAAACGGTGCCTTTATTTTCTTTTTCCCCTAACTTGTGCAGAAAAGCATAACACTGCTCAAACAAAGATTTGTATTTCAGCTGTATCCTACCAGGAAAAACGCAGATATTCACACTTCCGGGTTTTTTTAAAAAAGGAACCTGTTGCAGCTGGTAGAACAGACTGAGCATGCTTGGTCACCTAGAAACCAGAGGGAGTGGAAATGTATAATTAGAGGGTGGGGCCACAAGGAAAAAGCGAGACTAATCCTCCCCAGAGGAATGCCTGCTTGTGTGAATGGGAAAAAGCGATTCTCAGCTAACATTGAGCAGGAACTACGGACGATGCAAATGAAAAGTGAAGGTAAAAGAAGTGTATTTCCTATGAAGAAATGCACCCATGTAGATGAGCCCTCAGTTTCTAATTTTTCCAATCTTAAATTCAGTTCTGCACATTTCTGCAGCAATTTGCTTTTTTTAAAAAAAAAAATCAGGATTTTCTTCAGCATTTGAGTGAGAATTTCTCCTGATAAACACATTTTATAGGCAGTTTTGACTAACATCCACATCTTTGCAAGCAATTTCTCATCTTACAATGCATTTGTGTATGTTATATTCACTCACATACTCATTTTTATGCACACTTCACCCTAACACATGCGTTTTTGTAAACATTGGTTGGCGAACTGCATTGCAAAATTCGAATAAGTGCAGGTTTCGAAGGATGGCTTTCTTTTGGTTTTCATATTGTTTTGGAAAGTAGGCAAATTTGTTAATTTTGGCTTTAAATGCAAACAGAATCATTTCTCCCTCATCCCTCCTTGCTGTATGAGTGATCCCATTTAGGGGTCCTGCGTGTCATCCATGATACTGTAAGTTTCCACCTCCATATCCTGTTTTTTAAAAATTGTTTTCTTTTCCAATTGACAGCCAACATTCTATTGAGAATGCTCAGTCTCAGTGGGCAAGGAGGGGGGCAGTGTGGGTTGGTAACTCCATGTCAGTGGGGCAGTGGAATCTGCTCCAGGTTTTAGTCCAAACTTTCAAGGCACTGTCCAAGGTGCTTCAGCGGACAGCATCTTGAAAATTGGGACTAAAACCCAATTCTACTGTTGATTCTACTGCCCCACTGACTTGGAGCCACCAGCCTCCACTGCTGGGGATATGGGTGGGGTTTTTTTTGCCTTTTAAATATTTTTTTAGTTCTGAAAATCTCAGGGTCCCTCAAGCATGCCGATACCCCCCTCTTGATTCTCAGTTTCCCCCTTTTACAATACAATTTTATTGGCACTCACTACCTGAGTTTGCTATTGACGAGAGAGACTTATATCATCTACCTTGCCCCATTACATTTGTATTCTGTATTCTTCTTGCAAATTGTTCTTCATGCCAAATTGACTCAGTCCTTTGCCATTCTAATTTGGTCATTTTAAAATAACAAGCCATTGCTTCTTAAAGCCTCTCCATCATCAGCAAACCATTCAAAGCCAAGACATTTAAATGTATACACCATTCTTTTCTTCCTCTGGATCGTAATCATTTTGGCTGCTATCCTATAGAGCACTGGGCTGCCTGAATCTCATTGAAATCAATGGGACTTTAGCAATCTCAGTGTGTGTTGGCCGGCAGCTGTTACTGGAAATGATAACGAAAGGCTGAGACTCTCAGAACTGGAAAGGCTTTGCCTAATGTTTTTCTGTTTTCCATTTTAAGAAGCTCTCTTTAGGAAGCTGTCAGACCATTGGTCCATCTAGCCAGAGCTTGGAAAAGTTACTTTTTAAAACTACAACTCCCATCAGCCCCAGCCAGCATGACCACTGGATTGGGCTGATGGGAGTTGTAGTTCAAAAAAGTAACTTTTCCAAGGTCTGCATCTAGCTCAGTACTGTCTTCACTGCCTGGCAGTGGCTCTCCAGGGTTTCACACAGGGGCGAGATGCCAGGGATTGAACCTGGGACCTTCTGCATGTAAAGCAGATTCTTTGCCACTGAGCTATGACCCTTTCCCTGGCAAAGCTCCCTGATGTTGCTACATTAGCGTGTATTAGACAGGTTAAAATGTGCACTCAATAAACTACAAATATTCTTTATAAAAAATCACACTCTAAGGATATCCAAAGCCAAGATGATTTAGTTATTTATCTAAAAATATATATCACCCTCCCACAAAATATCAGGGAGGCGTGAAGCAACATAAAACGTATTTTAATTCACTACAACATATAACTAAGTGAGATTATCTTAATGTGTTTTGTTTGAATGTTCTTATGCAGGTTGCAGGATTCAGGTTCTCTCGGCACAGAATTGAATTCCTACCCTGTATGGTGGTTAGAGATGCTCTTGGAGGTCGCCGATTCATAGGGTCGCCCTAAGTCGTAGTTGACTTGGAGGCACATAACAACAAACAACAACATAGTGGCTAGAGACTTCATTTTATGAGGTCTCCAAGTAATAAAGAAATAAATAGATAAGCCTATATCTTAGCATAGTGTGTACTTTAGCATAGGAGTGGGGAGGGGAAAGGTAGATCATATGGGAATTTAAAAAGGGACTTTTCTTTCTAAATTAGACTCCCCAGTGTAGGGGTAATAGGGTCAAGAAGGTATTTGGCTGTATGTCTTGAGTCACCATCTTGCATCTGGCTCTTCTCCGAACTAACCCAATATGTAGCGCCTGGCTTCAGGAAGTCAGGGTTCTGGCACAGTTGCAAGCAGGATACTGGCAGCATTTATTTCCATTTTCAACTAACTCCGGGGTGTTGTTACGTCCAAACCAGGACCTATGGTTAGTTTTATCTATGGTTTATCTAAAGAAACCAGGATAATAAATCATGGGTCACAGTTAGCTTTTTTGAACAAACCATTGTTAAAAACTAACCACACCACCCAGTTTGGAAATAATGACATTTAGTACTCCCAATCTTTTCCTCATGGCCATGACAGAGGAGGAGAGGGAAGGGGAAGTGCAGAAGCCCTCAGTTCACCCAGGATCATTCCTGTAGTCAGTGGAAGCTAGTGGTGTCGATGTCAGGGGGGCAGTGAATCCGCTCCGGCTTTCAGTTGAAAGTTTCAAGGAGCTTAAAAGTTTTGAGTCAAACCTGGAGTGGATTCACTGCCCCACTGATATTGGAGCCACCAGTCTCCACTGCCTCCACTGTAGTGCTAAACTATGGCTCAGTGTTACCTCTGAACAGGGACATAGATTTGACTGTAGGTACGATATTGCATAGACCCCATATACTAGGGGTGTGTGTATTTGGTTGCTTTTTTTATGATATTGAGACCGTCCTTTTAATTGGTTGATTGCTTTGTAGCTTTTTACACACCATTCCTGTAACTAATTCCTTTTTAGTTTTTACCTGCTACTTTTATTGCTGTACCTTAAGTACCCTGACACATCCGAGAGAAAGTAGGAGATGAATTCCCAAACAAGCAAATCTTTTGGTTCTGCCTTCTCGTTGCCTCACCTTGCTGTTTCAGCTTCCCAAAGCTTCTGACAATCTCATGAACGACAGCAGCTCCGCTCTGAGGGTCAATCCCACCAAAGACCCAAGAGTCACGGTGGCCACCAAGGATAACATACCTGTCTGGAGCAATGGAGATGGCTATTTATTTTCAAATCAGAACGAGGGTGTTAGCTGAGAGCCCATCACAGGCTCATCTGGGGCTAACGTGCTGTCCTCCAGATGTTGTGGGACTACCACTACCCCTGAAATATTGAACATACTGCCTGGAACTGATGGGAGTCGTAGTCCACAGCACCCGGAGGGCACCACATTGCCTCTTTCTCCTCCTCCTCTTCTCTTTGCACCCCCCCAATTGTCTCACGAAGATTGCTACTACCCTAGTCAGCTTCTTGAACAAACTATATTCATAACAGAATACAGCTCACAATGTATCTGAAGTGAGTTACAGGGAGCATTCCGGTACGCATACCGACATTCTGTTGCTCAGAGAGCCTCTCAGGAACCACCAGAGCTGGAATCAGGAACTCTGCAGCAGACCGTGAAGGTCAGTAGCAAAGTGACAGAGCACATGCTCTGCATGCAGAAGGTGTCAGATTTGAAAGATCTTGGTGAGCCACTGCCAGACAGTGTGGGCCAGCAATGGGGAACCTGTGACGTTCCAGATGTCGTCAGACTCCAACTCCCATTAGTCCCAGCCAGCATGGCTAATGGCCAGGGAAGATGGGAGTTGTAGTCCAGCAATATCGGGATGGCTTCAGGGTCCCCACCCCTCACGTAGACATCACTGAGCTAGCTGGTCCAATGGCCTGATTCAGTATAAGCCGCAGGACAACACTGTCTATCCTGACTAACAGTGGCTCTCCTGAAATTCAGGTGAGACTCTTTCTTAGGTTTACGCAGAGATGCCCTGGAATGGACCTGGGACATTTTGCATACAAAACATACACTTTGCCACTGAGCTGCAACCCTTCCCCAAGGCTGATCCCACAGAGAAAATGGGCGAGGGAATGGCTTTACCTGGCTCTGTTGCACCTCGGATAGTACCGATCACATTGTAAATCCTTGTTACTTTCTTGATGCTGTGGATGTGCATTTTGACTTTTCTAATATGTATATAAAAAAATCAAATAAGAACATCCTTTAAAAGTGATACAGCTTGAAGTTGGAACAGATGATGGCTGAAATTCTGCAAAGTTCTGTTCTCTTACAAATTATTTTGAAAATTATTGTTTTCATTTCTCATTTTCATTTTCAAATATAAATTAAGAAATAAGCCTTTTCAAAACCAAGGCCCGCTTTTAACCCCAACTTGCAGCATGGGAGCTACTGTGATGTCCCTGTATATAGATATTACTGTAAATATGGTAAGTGCAGGTTTATTAAAGTATATATGGTAAGTGGACTGAGTGAGAGGGGGAAGTACATGGGCTAGATTGATGGAGAATGCTGTATGATGACTGGCTGAGCGTTTCAGTGGCTGAAGGTATAAATGAGAGGATGACAGTTGAGAGAGGGTGGTTGGTTGTGAGGGGGTGGGAGAGTGAGGAGTCGGTTGGCAGTTCTGTTGGTGGGAGTTTGGTTCAGTTTGGTTGGTGGGAGTTCTGAGGGAGGCTGTTGGTTGGTTTTGTGGGTTGGATTGGATTAGACTGGTAGTGAGGCAGGTTATTGACAACTAGTAACATAAAAAGTAACGCATCTGATGAAACTATACGTTTGTTAAACTATACCTTTAAGTAATCTTGTTATTCCTGTGTATATAAATAAATATTTCTTGGTTTACCTAACGCCTGATCCTTGGCTGGGTTTACACAGACCAGAAGGGTGGGCAGGGTATATACCAAGGTTGGGAAACAGTATCAATGGTGGCAGCGGTGAAGAGATAGTGTAACATCATAAGGTATCCAGAGCAACCCAGGGCTGTATGCTTTATAGGCACAAAGATACAGGGGGGTTGTAGCCTGCAAGTGCACCCAGACACAAAGTATTGATAGGTCTAGAGGAGACTAAGGCACAGTCTCAAGGCAATATTGAATTACTGGGAGTGACTGGTGGTGCTGCCTAGCAGTGGGATCTTGAGAGATCTTTGCTAGAGCCTGTGAGAGAACCATTTAAAAACCAGGACCCTGAGGTGGACCGTGACAAGGCGGTAGCCACAGGCGGGATCCTAGCAGGTGGTGGCCTGAGGTGGGATCCTGACAGGAAGGGTCCTGACAGCTACCTCTATATTTTTTGGTTCCATATGACCATCTTTCTCAGTGGAATCCAATGGTGTCTATTCACTAGTAGAACAGACACTGTTGGCAGAATGGATTCCCCTTCCCTCTGGAGCCTCCAATACAACTGCAACATTTATTCTGTAGGTTTGGGATACTATCTGGAGCAGGTCTGAGGGAGGTGCTGTGGGCTGCACGGAGAGGAGAGGAAAGAGAAGTGTTGATGCACGAGCAGAAATCCTCTTGCACAATGCTGGATTTTGCTCTCTCTCTAGAATGACCTCATGCAAAGGACGATGGACTTTTGTTAGGGTTTTTTTAAAAAACCAAAACATTATCAGCTGCTAAAGTAATACCATTAAAAACCACCCATGGCTAACATTTTTTTCTTTTCTTTTCTGCTAACATTTTCAAACACAGCTCATTTGCAAAATTCAGACTGGAATAAACATTTCTCCAGCTGTTTCTTTAAAAGCAGCAGTGATGCGGTTATATGCATTTCCCTAGGAAGGAAGTTCCAAAGGTGTGGGGCTACCACTGAGAAGACCCTGTCTTGGCATCTGCCAGTGTTGCGGCTCCAGCTGATAATCCAGAAAACAGGGCCACAGGCCATTGATGTTAATGCCCAGGCAGGCTCATACAAGTGCAGCCAGGTGGTCTTTCAGAAAACCTGGTCCCAAACAAGGATGAGTAACAAACAGACACCCTACATTACCTAATCTGCTGAAACTTTTTCAGTGCAAGTTCTGTGGCTCCATTTTCCTAGTGACCATTTGTTCTAAAAAACAAGATATTTTCCACCCACCTCTTTGAAGAACTTCCTATAAAGCCTGGCCCAATCTTGTAAGGCACAGAGAGGTTTCCCTTCCAGCTGTCATCTGGTGGGGGTGGCCCTCCCATCTCCCTGTTGGAAGAAGAGACAACACAACAATCTCTAAATTCATTTTTTTTAAGGGAAAGCTTTCTTCCACTATCAGCCGTAGATGAAATTGTGTATTCTTCCCTACAAGCATTCCAAAACAGAAGTAACTCCTGGAATGTAGGTTTCCCAAAAGCTTTTGCCAATCCTTCCTTTCTGTGCTGCTTCTTTGAGACTCGAAACCCAAATTCTTCCAAGCTACACAGGAAGTGGATTGGACTGTGAAAGATCAACCCAAATGGTGTTTGCATTTTGACAAATTTCAGGGCAGTACAATATCTCAGAGACGAGGTCAGGTCTTCTGCTCCCCTGGTGCATTCACTATAGCTGCCCAATTTCCCTGCTTTTTAAAGTTTGATAGAAATATCTGTTGGCTATAGATACATTTTTAAACCACAAGGTGGGTGGTTTTTTTTTTGCCTATTAGTGAACAACATCTTGTGGGGGCAAAATGGAGCAGCGGTGGAGGCCCCATGGGGTAGTTCCACTGCCTACCATAATTGCCTTTTGCTTGGGACAGCCATGACAGCTGAGAAGCAAGTCCCTAATAACCTCCCACATGGATTACTACAATGCACTCTAGGGCCCACCTGCACTATATATATTTAATGCAGCATCATACCATTTTAAACAGTCATGGGCTCCCTCAAAGAATCCTGGGAACTGTAGTTTGTTAATGGTGCTGAGAGCTCATAGGAGACCCCCTATTCCCCTCACAGAGCTACAATTGCCAGAGGAACCTATGTGGATCTGCTGCTGAAAAGTGGCTCAGCCTTAAGTAATGCAGAATAGAGGGGGGTTTTTTAATTCTCATTTTTGCTTGTACTTAAGGAAATCTATAATATAAAAGTAGGTAATACAGATTAAGCAAAACCAAAGGGGGGTTGAAACAAAAAAGGTAACCTTATGATTCTGGTATTTATACAATTTCCAAACTTTCCATATAAGGGTAGAGGAGAAACCAAAGAGAATAACAGGATTACAACACACCATATAAACTACACAGTTGCACATTATATTGGACCTTGTTGTTCCAATACATAATAACTACAGATCATTTTTCAATGAAACTTTTACTTCCTTGTCTGCCTTCTCTATATTTAATAATGTCTGTCACTTCCAACATAAAAACTACATCCCATATCTTGCTCAACAAGTCTCTTAATAATGAAAGTTCTCTTTGTCTCCACTTATGGCTGATTGCCATCCTGGCTGGCTGTCGTTAAGTAGATAAACCATCATTTCTCAATCTTCTTTCACTACTTCATTTTTAAGATTTTTATCCCAGTCTGCTTCTGTGCTGGAATTGCTTTTTAATATGTTTTTAAAACTTTTTTTAAAACAATATGGTTTTTAGCCTTTTTTTTTAAAAAAAAAAAGTCTTCAAAACTTTTTTTTTAAAAAAAAGTTTTTAAAGTTGTTTTGTTTTAATGTATTTTAATGTCTGTTTTTATGATGTTTTAAAGTGTTTTTAGTGCTTTTGTTTGACGCCCTGGGCTCCTGCTGGGAGGAAAGGCAGGATATAAATCAAATAATCAAATAAATAATAGTAAATAAATAAATAATAAAGGTGGCCAAACAAAGTAACTATGGAATCAAGGGTTATTCTCCTGCCAATTTCCTTGATATTGTCCAGCACTGCTTCCCACAATTTTTAAGCTCCTCCAAAATACATCCCGAGTCAGCTCTTCTGCTTTAATATCTCCAGCATTTATCTTCCACTCCTGGATACGTGTAGCTTACTCTTGTAGGTGTTACGGCCCCTCCAAACACCCTTTTTATTGTTCATTCATGACTCTTCACGATTATTTTGTTCCTTTCTGTATGTTGATGAAGTATGTTTGATGAAACGTGACTTGTATATTTTCCTTTTACATGTAGTTCTACTTCTCCTTTTCATCTTCTTCAGGTGAGGCTGTCGATTTGCTGAACCGTTGCCTGGCCTCGACAATGGACTGGATGAGAGTTAACAAACTGAAGCTCAATCCAGACAAGACTGAGATGCTGTTGGTGGACGGGTTCTCTGATCGGATGGTGGATATATACCCTGTCCTGGACGGGGTTACACTCCCCCTAAAGGACCGGGTTCGTAGTCTGGGAGTCTTTTTAGACTCTTCCCTCTCACTTGAGGCTCAAGTAGCCTCGGTGGTTAGGAATGCGTTTTACCAACTTCGGTTGGTAGCCCAGCTACGTCCCTATTTGAGTAAAGAGGACCTTACATCAGTGGTACATGCTCTGGTAACCTCACGTTTGGATTACTGTAATGCGCTTTACGTAGGGCTACCTTTGAAGACAGTTCGGAAGCTACAACTAGTGCAAAATGCGGCGGCCAGATTGCTGACAAGGACCAAGCGGTCCGAGCATATAACACCTGTTCTGGCCAGCTTGCACTGGTTGCCAATATGTTTCCGGGCTAGATTCAAAGTGTTGGTATTAACCTATAAAGCCTTATACGGTGCGGGACCACGATACCTTGCGGAACGCCTCTTCCGATATGAACCGGCCCGTGCACTACGTTCTGCTACGAAGGCCCTCCTCCGGGTTCCAACTCACAGGGAGGCCCGGAGGGTGATGACAAGATCTAGGGCCTTCTCAGTGGTGGCCCCCGAACTATGGAACAGTCTCCCTGAGGAAGTACGCCTGGCGCCGACTCTGCTTTCCTTCCGGCGCCAGGTCAAAACCTTCCTATTCTCTGAAGCATTTTAAGTTACATTGATCTAATTTTAATAATGTTTATTGTATTGTTGATTGTATTTTAATATTATTTTGTTATTCATTGTATTTTTATACTATTTTATGTTCACCGCCCAGAGAGCTATCGCTAGTCGGGCGGTATATAAATTTAATAAATAATAAATAATAATAATAATAATAGTGAACTGTGGTAAGCTACAGTTCTGAGCAATAAAGATATTCATTCATTCTTTCATGATTATTGTGCTCATGATGCTATCAGGGCAGTTATAACAATCCCACTGTCAATGTCGTTTGCTCCTGCAAAGGTTTCAGGGGGTGCGTACTGCTTAGTTTTCAATTAGTGCACGTCCCGTAACTTCCTGCTGAGACACTGCAATTCGTTATACTGCAAATGTTCTGGTTTGTTTGGTTGGTCCCACTTTTGTTGCACTATAATGCCCATCCAGATGGCAATAACACGGTAACATTGGGGAAGCATCACAGAACACCCAATAAAGCAGAATGATGTGTGGACAGCCCAGTATGAACCCACCAATAATGCACATTGTTGTGCCAATGCTATGTTGCAGAATATGCCAACAAAAAACCCTTCAGTCCAGAGGGGCCCTTAGATACCATCTCAATAAGAGCTTATAGAAGCTTTCCTTAAGATTAACACAGGTAGTTTCTGATGGCACCAGCCACCATACCCATTTCTATGTTTTATCAGAAATTCCCCTTCCAAAATCCCATTTCCATGTACTCAGATAAGGGTTTTGCTGTCTTCTTGATTCTGAAAGTAGCTTATAAATTTCCCGCAACAAAATCTTCCTAGTGCAGAATGGTGCGCCTTTCGTACTGACAGAGCTGGGCCACTAAGAACACGTGTGACTGGTCTGAAAATACTGGCACTGATTCCCTATTAACTTCCAGGCTCAAGGTACTGGCTCAAGATAACAGCCGGAGACTTTCATATCTTCAGACTCATCTCCTCTCCTGTACCTCCCTGTTCCCCTACATCAGGGCTAGGGAACCTTTGGTCCTCCAGATGTTGTTAGACTACAAACAATGCTCCCATCATAAGTGACCATTCTTCCTGTTGGGGAGGTGGTTGATGAGAGCTGGGGTCCAATAACATCTAGAGGGCCTTGCCCTACATCATCAAATAAGGCCTTGTTCCACATTCCCTAGTGTTCTGATGCCAGAATTGCTAAAACATAGAGCGGGGCCTTTACAGTTGTGGCACCACTCTAATAGAGATCTCTCCCATATGATGATAAAGACATCTGCCTGTTTATGCTCCTTTTTGCCATCTGCAAAAAGAGAAAAAAAAATTATGTATACTAAACTGCTGAAGATATCCTCATTGTTACACAGGAGGACCATAGCTCAGCGGTAGAGCATCTGCTTTGCATACAGAAGGTCCCAGGTTCAATCCCCAGCATCTCCAGGTAGGGCTGGGAAAGACTCCCTGTCTGAAATCCTGGAGAGCCACTGAAAGTCAGTGTTGACAGTACTGAGCTAGAAGGATCAATAGGCTCATTCAGTAAAAAGGCAGCTTCCTATGTTCCTACGTGAAAATCAGTTTGGTGCAGTGGTCTGAGTGTCGGACTAGGACCTGGGAGACCGGGATTGAAATTCTCACTTGGCTACAAAGTTGACTGGGTGACCTTGGGTGAGTCAGTGCCTCTCAGCCTAACCTGCCTCACAGGGTTGTTGCAAGGATAATACGGAGAGAGGGTGAACCATGTACACCACCTTAAGACCCTTGGAGAAAAGTTGGGGGATATCAATGCAACAATTAAAACAGCTTTGTGGCTCAGTGGGGACTTGATCCTCGGAATTCCATATCCTGGCCACTGCACCACAAATGGACTGCCTTCAAGTCGATCCTGACTTATGGCAACCCTATGAATAGGGATTTCATGGTAAGCGGTATTCAGAGGGGGTTTACCATTGCCTCCCTCTGAGGCTAGCCCTCCCCAGCTGGCTAGGGCCCACTCAGCTTGCCACAGCTGCACAAGCCAGCCCCTTCCTTGTCCGCATCTGCCAGCTGGGGGGCAACTGGGCTCCTTGGGGCTCTGCAGCTTGCCCACGGCTGCACAGGTGGCAGGGCACGTAACCCCTGAGCCACTCACTGTGGGGGTGATCTTTAGCTGGCCCTTGACACCCAGGAGACACGAGCAGGGCTTTGAACTCACAGACTCTGGACTCCCAGCCAGGCTCTCCCCCCCACTGTGCTATAAATAAATGTTTTGTATGCTGAAGGCCCTAGATCCAATCTTCCTGGAGAGCTGCTGGCACTTAGTGCAGGCAGAATGAGGTTACATGGACCAAGGGCTTAATTTGGTATAAGGCAGCTTTTTATGTTGCTCAATTCTATTTCAAGCAACTGCAGAAATGAACTTTCCCTTGTTTCCAAATAATGACTAGCAGAAAATGATGATGAAGCCAACCTATCCTCCCACGACATCTTTCCACTTCTTACTATGCATAGCATTTTGCACAAGGCAGTCCCTTGCCACAGACCCTCCCTCCCTCTCATCAGCTGCCCGTCTAACACCTGGAGAGCTACCTGTATTAAGGGAAGGGTTATGAGTCTTTAATGGTACATTTGGAAACCATTTGCCCCCATTCCATATATATATATACATGTATCATCCTCTATAAAGATTGAAAGAAGTTTCTTCTTTAAATTGGCAAATAATTAGGTGTCAGAACAAATTAAACCAGAACTGTCACTAGAAACAAAATTGACGAAACTGAGGCTATCCTACTTTGGACACATAATGAGAAGACATGATTCACTAGAAAATACAATAATGCTAGGAAAAACAGAAGGGAGTAGAAAAAGAGGAAGACCAAACAAGAGATGGATTGATTCCATAAAGAAAGCCACAGACCTGAACTTACAAGATCTGAACAGGGTGGTTCATGATAGATGCTCTTGGAGGTCACTGATTCATAGGGTCGCCATGGGTTGTGATCGACTTGAAGGCACATAATACAAAATAGCCACATAGACGTAAACTGACAACATAGTCCAATGCATGTTTACTCAGAAATAAGTCCCACTGTGATCAACGTGCCTTACTCCTTAACAAGGATTGCAGCCAGGGGGGGGGGGGGAATGTCTGAGTGGCTGCGTCTGAGTTATAAAAAAAGAGAGGTGAGGGGGGAGAAGTTAAGCGATGAACCATACACATCCAGAGCCCCAGATTTTTCACACTGATAATAATGCCCATGCTTCAGTTAGGGAGAGGAAGAGGTGTTCCTTCAGAATATATCTGAGAACTTGATCTTTGACCAATGTTAAGGAATGTTTCCTCCCCTGCCCCCTCACATTTTGTTTTTGGCTCAGATCAAAGTTTCTGCATTTGTAAGACAAGGGAAAGAGGGGAAAGGCTGAAAAACATGTACCAGCACAGAGTGTTCCTTTAATTATTGTTTTCCACAGTGATCTCTCTTTTAAGAAGTTATTCTAAGACAAGGGCTATTTAAGTATTATTGTAGATAGCCTCCCTTAAGGTGGAGACTTTCTACAATATCCACATCCCACCCCACCCCACTAAATACACCTCCCCATCAATTAGTATTCAATATACACACACTTTCTGGTTGTGTAAACAGTTTAGTGTGATGTTTCTTAGAAAGGATCAAGATGGTCTCCCCTTCACCTCATGTTAAAATTGAAGGCACACTTCAGCTCTCATAATTCTTTAGACATTACGGGGCAAGTGGAAACTTTGACACACGGAAGCAGAATGAACGTAAGAACACAAGAAGAGCCTGCTGGATCAGGCCAGTGGCCCATGTAGTCCAGCAGCCCATCTAGTCCAGCATCCTAACCTCACAGTGGCCAACCAGATGCCCATGGGAAGCCCGCAAGCAGGACCTGAGTGCAAGAACACTCTCCTCTCCTGAGGCTTCCGGCAACTGGTTTTCAGAAACATACTGCCTCTGACTATGGTGGCAGAGCACAGCCATCATGGCTAGTAGCCACTGATAGCCTTATTCTCCATGAATTTGTCTAATATTCTTTTAAAGCCATCCAAGTTTTTGAAAGTCTAAGTACACTATGCCCACTGGATCATCTTTATCTATATGCTTGTTGACACTCTCAAATAATTCTAATAGGTTAGTGAAACAGGTCTTACCCTTGCAGAAGACATGCCAGCTCTGCTTCAGCAATGCTTGTATAAGCTTGGTTAATTTGTCTTTAATAATACTTTCTACCATTTTTCCCAGGACAGACATTAAGCTAACCAGCCTGTAGTGTGGATCCCTTTTTAAAGATTGGTGTTACATTGGTCACTTTCCAGTCCTCAGGTATGGAGGTGGATCTGAGGGACAAGCTACATATTTTTGTTAGAAGATCAGCAATTCCACGTTTGAGCTGCGAACTCTCAGGTGGATGCCATCAGGATCTGGTGATTTCTCAGTTTTTATTTTATCTGTTAAGCCTATAGAACTTCATTCCTCATCACCACTATTGGCCTCAGTTCCTGCAAATGTTAGTTCAGGGATCTGCCCTATATCCTCTGCTGTGAAGACTGATACAAAGAATTCATTTAGCTTCTCTGCAATCTACTTAACCTGCTTTAGCACACCTTTGACTCCCTTGTCATCCAAGGGTCCCATCGCCTCCCTAGGTGGTCTCCTGCTTTGAATGTATTTAAATAATTTTTTGCTGTTGGTTTTTATGTTCTTAGCAATGTGCTCCTCACTTAGCAATTGCTGCCCTGGGCTTCTGCTGGGAGGAAGGGCGGGATATAAATCAAATAATAATTTATTTATTTTTAGCATCCTTTATCGTCTGCTTTCATTTGTTTTGCCAGAGTTTGTGTTCCTTCTTATTTTCCTCATTTGGACAAGACTTCCATTTTTTTAAAGAAGCCTTCTTGCCTCTAATAGCTTATTTGACTCTGCTCATTAACCATGCTGGCATCTCTTGGCCCTGTTGGTATCTTTCCTGATCTGGGTATATACTCCAGCTGAGCTTCTATTATTGTGTTTTTTAAACAGCTCCCAAGCATTGGAGTGATTTGACCCTCCGGACTTTGTCTTTCAACTTTCTTTTTACTAATCTCCTCCATTTTTAGGAAGTCAAATGTGACTGTATTAGATTTTCTTAGGGATTGGCCATTTACATCCATGTTTAATTTAATAGCACTATGGTCACTGCTCCCAGTTGGCTCGACAACCCTTATATCTCACACCAGGTCCTGGGTGCCATTTAAGATTAAGTCCAGGGTCACCATCCCTCTGGTCAGTTCCATGACCAGCTGTTCTAGGGCACAGTCATTTCGGGTTTCTAGAAAGTTTGCTTCTTTGTCGTGACTGGTACGTAGCCAGTCTACATCAGGGTAGTTGAAGTCACCCATTACTACAACATTTCCTAGTTTGAATACTTCCTTGATTTCATTTTCTCATCTCAAGATCTCCCTGAGCATTTTGAATGGTGGGAGGGGGATGATAGAACGTCCCCAGTACTAAGTTACTCTTGGGGCATGGTGTCACCACCTACAACGATTCTGTGGAGGAGTCTGCCTCTTTTGGGGTTTCTAGCTTGCTGGATTCAATGCCCTCTTTCACATACAGAGTGACACCCCCTGCAATATGTCGTTCCCTGTCCTTCCATCATTTTATATCCAGGGATAACTGTGTCCCACTGGTTTTATCTGTTCCACCAGATTTCCATTATGCTCACTATATAAATGTTGTCCTCTAAGCACTCCAAGCACTCAAGTCCTCCTATTTTGGTTTGGAGGCTTCTAATTATTATTGGACACAGAATTCAGCTTCCTGAGAACCCTAGCTTTTTTTTTTTTTTTTAAGAAGACATGTTTCTGGTCCCTGTGATTGTGCAGATATATGATGTGCTTCAAAAAGTCTTGGCAATACCAGTAGAAATTTCAGAAGCTAGAGGGGTGACTGAGTGATGTTTCCAGTGGTTGCCGATGGGGTTTCAGTGACTCATTGCGTAACATCATGCTCCCGGAAAAATTATGCAATGCCATAAAAATGGCAAAGTTACCTAAAATAACATGCAAACCGAGTCCATCTACATGATCTACACAGGTTGCAGAATTTGCTTTTCTTAGAATTTGGATCGCCTGGGTGTAGATGATGAGGATGTGTGGCACATCCTGGATATACTGCAGCTGCTTTTTCATGTATTACTTCCTACATTTCCACTTTGGCACTGAATATGGTTTCCCAACATTTTGAGCAAATTGGAAGGCTGGAGACAAATGGTTGGCTGAAGACAAATGGTTGGCGAGTTAGTTCAAAACAACCTGCAGTTGATCCCCACCACATCACTGGTCCCTTGGGATTACCAAGGATCGCCCCTCCTCATTGCCCCCTTGGCAGCCAAGGCTGCTCCATGAAAGTGAATGGGGCACTGCCCCACCATCCCCAGTCCACCCTCACCTGCCTACCTTCTTACTTTCCACTGATCCAGGGGGTAGCGCTGCCTATCGGCTTCCTCCTCCTTAGTCTCTGTGTTGCTCTGGTAGAGAGCAGAAAGAAGGATGCAGGGAGGAGGATGGGGACAAAAGGAGAATTCTGCTTGTCGTTGGCTCTGGCTCCATCTCCTGTTGACCTCCCTGCCTTCTGCCCTGCCAGTCCCAATGGGCACCAGTCACCATCGCCCCTTGGGATGACCAGATCACAGTGCCACAATGAAGGGCAAAATCCCCATGTCAGGGTCAATATACCTGTGCCCCTTGCCTTCCCTTGACACCTGCTTCCCTTCCTGTCAATAGGGTGTTGGGAGTAAAGCACCAACGCTTGTGACAAGTAACTACTTGCTTGCTTGCTTGTTCTTCTCAGGCTTTACTTTCTCCCTCTTCCTTTTCCAGTCAGTCAGAGATAGCGTCTGAGAGTGCTAGCCTCATGGCTCTACACATGTATGTATGCCTGCAGTCAGAATGGCTTTATTTCCCGGCAGTAATAAAGCTGGTGTTTCTTTATTCTTTCAAACAACAGCCTTACAATTGCTGCCCTCTGCTGCAATATATACCAAACAGTCCTGGTCTTCCTTTCCATCCTTGACTACTTTCTCCCTGCCTTCTTCTTCCTCCATCCCCATGCCTCTCCAGTCTGCAACTCCCTCAATCCCCTCTTGTTCAGACCACTGCATAGTTTCCCCCCCCTTCAGTTTCCTTGTGCCTTGACTGATCCTGCATTTCCCTCTCCTTATGTTAGGAGTTAGATGAAACTGAGGTTATCATACTTTGGACACATAATGAGAAGACCTGATTCACTAGAAAAGACAATAATGCTGGGAAAAACAGAAGGGAATAGAAAAAGAGGAAGGCCAAACAAGAGATGAATTGATTCCATAAAGGAAGCCACAGACCTGAACTTGTGAGATCTGAACAGGGTGGCTTATGACAGATACTCTTGCAGGTCGATGATTCATAGGGTCACCATAAGTCGTAATCGACTTGAAGGCATATAACAACAACAAATGTTAGGAGCTACTTGGGATCTGTGAGCAGCTGCCTCATTTGGTGAGACCCAGAACTGCAGGTGGCAGTTTCTCAATGAAATACCTAAAGGCTCTGGATTGACTCCACCTACCCAGGCTGGCCCCTGGATCCTCCTGGGCAGGAAAGCGTACAGAGGAGCTTCCTGTTCTAGCTATCTGTACTTCCTTCCGTTTCCTCTTTCTCAGTTCATGATACATTCTGCGTCCTTCCTTCAACCTTCTTGCCTCTGGGCTCCATTTTGCCTAGCTTCCATATGTGTTATGTGAAACCTCACTCCTCAGTCTGCCCCTGAGTGAGATCTTAGTCCCAACCAAACTGCAAGTGTTCTCTTCCCTCACAGACTCTGGACTACAAGCTGTTGAGTTCCATGAGCAACTGAACCTTCTAAACAGCCACAAATCCTCAGCCAATCAGAGGCTATACTGTCACAAGCATAATACAATATAGATTGTACTAAGGGGCTTTCCAGCAATTCAGACAAATGAGTGATTTATTTGACTGCCATGAGCTGTAGTTAACTGCTGTGATTTAGGTCAGGACATGAAAACACCACTGCTTTAACATGTGATTACGGAATTGATTAAACCTGTAAATGTTATCACCGGATGTACTTGCCTCAGCAACCTCTCAGCATCACGATAACCAATGGGGTGGACAGGAATTTTTAAGTGGGCTGTTGCTTGGGCTTCATCATAGCGGTAGGCGTACTCTGAAGCAACGGGGGGAAAATTGCAAATCATTTATTTATTTATTAAATTTACATCCCGCCCTTCCTCCCAGAAGGAGCCCAGGCTGGCAAACAAAATCAATTTAAAACATTTTAAAAACAAAATATTTTAAAACATATTAAAACAAAATATTTTAAAACATATTAAAACAAAACATTTTAAAACATATTAAAACAAAACATCTTTAAAAGCATATTTTTTTAAAAAAAAATCTTTAAAAGCAATTTCAACACAGATGCAGACTGGGATAAGATCTCTATGTAAAAGGCTTGTTGAAAGAGGAAGGTGACAGTATTAATAACAATATTAATGACAATAATAATGACAATATTTCTTATTTATAAAGGGCTTCAAACTTCATGCCTGGTCCATGCTAGGTAAGTTAAAAGCAACAAACCCTGCCTGCAGGTTTTATACTCAAAAATAAATCACAAATGGTTTGACACTTGTCAATTTCATTAGTTTGCTCTGCTATCATTTCATGTGACATATTCCAAGACTTGACCTTAGTGCTGGAGATAGATTTCCAGGAGTGCTGTGCTGAACTCTGCACTGTAATTTCTAAAAACCTTTCTTCCTTTGTGAAAGTGATTTCCATTTTTCCATTGTCTTACCCCTTATATACCCAGTCAATCACTGCACTCTGCAGGTAAGGGCCTCCTGCAGATACCATATCATAAGAAAGTCCGTTCCGCACAACATAGGAAGCGGACCTTTAGTGTAGTGGCCCTTTGCAATTCCCTCCCATTAAATATTAGACAGGCGCCATCTCTGTTATCTTTTTGGAATCTACTGAAGACCTTCCTCTTCTGATAAGCCTTTTAAAGTAGAGACCTTTATTCCAGTCTACATCTGTGTTGGAATTGTTTTAAGATGTTTTAAATATTTTTTTATTATTTTATCACTTACGGTTCACCGTTCTAGGCTCGTTTTGGGAGGAAGGGCAGAATATACATTCCAATACTACTACAACTGCTACTACTATTAATACTACTACAACTGCTACTACTATTAATACTACTACAATGGATACTACTATTAATACTACTACTACAACTGCTACTATTAATACTACTACTACGGCTACTACTATTAATACTACTACAACTGCTACAACTATTAATGCTACTACAATGGATACTACTATTAATACTACTACTACAACTGCTACTATTAATACTACTACTACGGCTACTACTATTAATACTACTACAACTGCTACTACTATTAATGCTACTACAATGGATACTACTATTAATACTACTACTACAACTGCTACTATTAATGCTACTACTACTGCTACTACTACTAATACTACTACAACTGCTACTACTATTAATACTACTACTATTGATACTACTATTAATACTACTACTATGGCTACTACTATTAATACTACTACAACTGCTACTACTATTAATACTACTACTACGGCTACTACTATTACTGCTAATAATAATAATTTTCTGCTTCTTTCTCTGGACACTTTAGAATTTATTTATAATTTTGGTGGGCTTAACCTCTTATTGTGAGGTGGTCATGGGTATGTGTTTTTGTTCCCATTAAATATTTCTCCTGCATTCTGTAGCCTAACTAGCTGCTTGTGCTTCCTGATCTGAAAAATGCCCCACAAGCCAGGATCTCTGTGCTGAAACTAATGCACAATGGGATAGGAAGAGTAGGGGAGGAGCACTCAGTTCCACCACTCATTCACAACATCTTGAATAATGGTTTATGAATCCTCAAATGACTGTTCCAACCAGGCCAGGGTAGTTTTACACAATGTTCACTGTCATTGCTGGCCCCATAAAATCTCTATGCATTCTACTTACCTGGGGTGCTGAGAATAACCTAGAGCAAGAGAGGGGGATTTGAGCTGGCTGGTGGACCAGATGCTTATCTTTCCCACCCCCTGCAGGCCAACTTTGATGAGTGGGTGGAGCTAGCCAACTGTCAGTCACATGACATCACAGTAATGCCAGGCAGCACTTTTGTGCCTGCATGGGTCTGGTAGAGCACTTTGCAAAGCACTCTGCAAGATCAGACAATCAGACCTGATGCTCAGCCAATCGTGGGATCTTGCAAGGCGCTTTGCGCAGCTGAGCCATACATTTACCTACCCCGTGCATCATATATGATGTCAGGTGTAGGGCAGGTGGGCGTGGCTTGGCTGAAATGGGTTCCCCACTCCTGCTCTAGAATAAGGATGGGGAACCTGTAGTCCTCCAGATGTTGCTGGACCACAACTCCTATCATCCATGCCCATGCTGGCTGGGGCTGGTGGGAGTTGGAGTCCAACATCTGGAGGGCTTCTAGGTTCCCCATCCCTGCTCTAGAGCTCCCTGGCATTCCCTACCCCTGCATTCCCAAATTTCCCTTGGAAGAGGAATCACTGCTAATCCAGATTAAATCTGGGGTATAGTCCTTTTGTTAAAATCCAAGCTCTCCGTGATCCTTTCTAACAGATACCAGCTTATGGCACTGTACGACTGTTTCTCCAAACCTCTGACTATCCATATTTTAGAGTGTACTCCTGAGCTGCTTAGTTGATGGAGGGAATAAAGTACTGTTCACCTTTGGCTGGATATCCTGGAGTGAGGGGATCCCCAGCGCCATCTAGAATCAGCACGTTCCCACGCTGAGTTCCATCTCCAGGAAGATTCCAGCCTTCTGGGTAAGGGTCTACCCCGGGGGCACAAGAGTCAGCAGGGTCCGAGTACAAAATGACACCCTTGGCACCAGCCAGTTCAGCATTCTTGACCTGGGGGGGGGGGGAATCACATTGCTGTTGTAATCAGGCTGCTCTTTCATGCAAAGGTGAGAGATTGACTTCATATGGCAGAGTCTGGACTCTGGTAGCGTTGGAAGTGAGGCAAGAGCAACTCCTGTTTGGGTTCTTTGGTTTGTATTCCAGAAGGAAGACAGAGTTAGGGTCCTCCAGCTGGCTAGGCTCTTTACCTGTGCACTTGTCTACCTAGCTTCCTTCTGTTGTAAACTGATATGCTCAGGGAAGCTGAGCTGCCCCCCCCCTTCCTTTGTCTTTTTCGTCAGCCATCCAAGGAGAGAGGAGACATCTCTGTCTTTGCTCTCTCTCCTGAGCCATGAGGGCAATACTCAAGTCTGGGCATTGCGCCTCCAACTTAGTTAGTTAGTTAGAACTAGGTATGCCTTTCCCATCTACTGTGTATTTCTGTAAATAAAGTAGCTTTTCTTATTTTACTAAGTCTTAAGTCTCCATGGCGCAGAGTGGTAAGCGGCGGTAACGCAGCCGAAGCTCTGCTCACGGCCGGAGTTCGATTCCAATGGAAGGAGGAAGTCGAATCTCCGGTAAAAGGGGTCGAGGTCCACTCAGCCTTCCATCCATCCGTGGTCGGTAAAAGGAGTGCCCGGCATACGCTGGGGGGTAAAGAAAGGCCGGGCGGAACTGGCAATCCCACCCCATATATACGGTCTACCTAGTAAACATCGCAAGACGTCACCCTAAGAGTCAGAAACGACTCGCACTACAAGTGCGGGGACACCTTTACCTTTTAAGTCTCAGTGAACTAAATGCAAGCTAAAAGCCTGCTTCTAAGGTAAATACACACACTGGCACACATGCAGCTCAGACCGCTGAGGATTTCTGCATATATATACATATTTCCATAACAAATAGTTGCAGGAGATGGTCGAGTCTGTACCTCTGGGCCCAACCAAACACTACAGCAGTGTTAAGAAACTGTTATCCACTGAGCAACTGCCTTTTCTCATAGGCAACCTAATCTGCTGCCCTCATCTGTGGTGGAGTCACCAGTCTCCAGGGATTGACAAACCTGTCAATCTCAATTTTAGTTTATTATTTTTCCAGTCTTAAGTTCAGTTCTCCACATTTCTGCATCTTTCAAATAATAATAAAACATCCTCAAGAAAATTCATCAGTTTTGTACTGTACATTTCTCCTAATATATAAATTGTTGTACGCAATTTTGCCTGATATCCAAATTTTTGCAAGCAAATTTCCCTGATGTAATGCATTTTATGTTATTTTCACTAATATATGTATTTTTTGCACACTTCCCTTTAACGTACCTTTCTGGTACACTTCATTTGGTTTGAGTACCACATCACAAAATTCAGAGAAATGCGTATTTCGAAGGACAGCTGTGTTTCATAGCGCGCATCAGGTAGGTTGCATTAAAATTCTAACTGACTTGGAAGTGTTCCCCAGACCTTACCAATCTCCAGTACTGAAATAAGATTCCACTTCTGATCCACTTGCCTTCTGTATATAGCTGGAAAGTGGTCATTTTGCTGTTCATGTCAGGCAACAAAATGCCTTAGGCTGGCTCCATAGAACCTCCACAGTTCTATTAACCAAGACCAAATTTCTATGAAAATCAACATCTATACTGCTAAACCTGGGGTCTCCAATGTGGCACCTGTGAACACCACAACCCCAGACACCCTCTTGGTGCCCGCCAAGCCCCCTTCCAATCTTTTTATTTAAAAAAAAAAAAACAGATTTTGAAGGAGACTTGTTTATTTGTTGGGGGAGGGGGTAGACTGCCTTCAAGCCGATCCCGACTTATGGCGATCCCATGACTAGGGTTTTCATGGTAAGCAGTATTCAGAGGGGGTTTACCATTGCCTTCCTCTGAGGCTGACAGGCAGTGACTGGCCCAAGGTCACTCAATGAGCTTCATGGCTGTGTGGGGATTCGAACCCTGGTCTCCCAGGTTGCAATCCAACACTCTAACCACTACACCACACTGGCTCTCTAGTTTATTTGTGTGGGAGGGTGCCTGATTTCTTTTGCCTTGTGTTTTTATTTTTTGGTTTGTGTGTAGGTGTTTTGCCTGTTGTTTTGAGAGGGGGTTTCTGAGCACTGCCAGTCCTTCTTCTGTTAAATGGGTATATTGCGGTCCCCATGGTCAGTGCCCCAAAAGACTGGAGACACTGTGTTATGCTAGGTCTCCTCCTGCATAGTTTTTGTGTTAACTTGAAAAATATCCAAGTAGCTCTCATATGTCACTATCAATATCCAAGTGATATTTCTCCTTCATACCTGCTGTGTTAACCGGAAAACTATCGAAGCAGCTCTCACATTTTGACAAATTCTCTCCACGTGCCTCAACAGCATGGCCCACACACTCTGAGATGGAATATAATGATTACCTTGTTTCCTCTGAAGATTTTCCCGTATCTAGCAATGACAATTTTCCCAGAGCAATTAATTCTGAGCTCTCGCTCTAATCTGTGGAAATCTTCTATGCTGCCGTAGTTCACATATACCAGATCTCCCTGGAGTATAGAAGGCACAGTTTTAATGAAGGAGAAAAGACTCAAGGCTTTATGATAGGAGAAGCCATAAAGGACTGTGGGAGCAGCCAATATTTTCCAGAGCTGACACCATCACTGGCCAGCAACATTGCGGCTGAGAGAGGGAAGGGGAGAGAAAAGGAAAAGGCATTCCACTGACCCACCGAGAGCAGTGTTATTTTATCATACATTTATCATCATCATCATCATTACTATTTTACATTTTATTTATTTTATTTCATTATTTATCATTTGATTTATATCCCGCCCTTCCTCCCAGCAGGAGCCCATGGATTTATAGGATTTATATCCCATCTTTCCTCCACGGAGCTCATGGTGATATACACAGTTCTCCTTTTATTATTTTTCTCACAACAACCCTGTGAGGTAGGTTAGGATGAGAAGCAGTGACTGGCTGAAGGTCACCCAGTGAGCTTTGTGCCTCAGTGGGGACTTTGATCCTCGGAATTCCAGATCGTGGCCACTACACCACACTGGCTCCCAAAACAACTTCAGGAAACTGCCTGATATTGTGTCAGACCTCTAGCTCAATATTGTGTCAACAATATGCTGCCTGGCAGTGGCTCTCCAAGGTTTCAGGCAAGGGTCTCTCCCAGCCCTGCCTGGATATGTTGAGGATTGCCCACCATTAAAAGGCAAGATATTAATCAGAAAAATAAATAAAATAGTGTATATTTGTTTATTGCAAGAGTTCTGCTCTGCCATTCCAAGCAGCTTGCATTTCCCTGGGTTTTCTCCTCTCTCAGGAAAGCCCCTGTTACCCTGCCTTAACTGTGGTCTTGTGTTCCATCAGCATTACCAGAAGCCAGTTACTGCTAATGAGGTTCCCTCTTAACTATGGAAGCAGCCTCAGGCCCCAGTTAAAATGTAAATGTACTGCCTTGAAGTCGATTCCGACTTATTGCGACCCTATGAATAGGGTTTTCATGAGGCTGAGAGGCAGTGACTAGCCCAAGGTCACCCAGTGAGCTTCATGGCTGTGTGGGGATTCGAACCCTGCTCTCCCAGGTTGTAGTCCAACACCTTAACCACTATGCCACACTGGCTCTCTAAAGCCCCAGTTAAGGCTGGAGAAAGAAAGGGGAGCCAGAGGGAGTGAGGCGAGTACAACCCCATGCCTCCTAATCTTCTGCTGGGTGACCTGCTTTTTAAAGGGCTGCTTGTTTGTTTTTTAAACTGCTGTTGGCTTTGTTTTTAAGTTCCATTTTGTCTTGCTGGGTTGTACTTTTGTCTTACTTTTCACAGTGTTGATTTTGTCTAAGCTGCTTTGTGTACTTTTGTAGAAAGACAGGTGATAAATCCATCCATTTGATGGCTGAAGGAGACAGTTCCTGGCAACCCAGAGATCACTGGATGGAAGAATGGTTTTATCTCCAATTTTTGTTAGAATGTTTTTACATTCTTTAGAATGCTTACACACACACACACACACACACTCACTCTCTCTTTTAATTGTTTTGTTGATGTGTTTGCTGTCCTGGTCTTAATTTGGCTTGTAATTTATCCCCCTTTTATTTATTTATTTAGCAATTATTAACAATAAACAATAACCAACATAACTCAAATCCAAAAGTAAGGGGCTGATGGGAGTCTAATAATATCTGTGTAGCTACAGAATCTCCACTCTTCAACTGGAGATACGGAAGCAGGTCTCTGTATTCACGTATGTATAGCTCTCAGCTGGTTTTGGGTCAAGATTTATTGTTCTTTTTGTAAGATCTGTATATGCACAAAAATACAGGTAGCACACCTGCAAAGCAAGCGACAAGCACACTGATAGGATAAGCTAGATCCCCTACATACAGTATGTCCTTTTCATTGTGAATTTATGATGATTTGTGCTCGTGATGCTAATGGAGCTGTCACACACGATTCTGCTTTCAGTACTGTTTGTGCCTGCAACAGTTTTGGGGCAATCACACTGCTTCATTTCCAATCAGTGCATATCCTGTAACATCCTACTCTTTATACCACAAATGTCCTGGCTTATTTTGTCCTGCTTTCATTGCGCTATACCCCCTCCGGACAGCAGTAGCATGGTAACATTGGGGAAGCATTGCAGAACAAACTCAAGCAGAATAAATCAACCAATAATGCACTATTATTGTGTCAAGAACATGTTGCAGAATACACCCACAATAAAACGTCAGTCTGGAGGGGCCCAAAGTCATTCAATCAGTAGCAGTCCCCCCACCCCCAAATCATGCATACCCCTGCAGCTCCTGAGGACTGCTTATTGCTAATTGGCTCCAAAAGAACCCTCATTTTTTTCCTCTCTCCAGATTCCCAAACTTAGGGACTGGTATTTTTTAGCTTTCACCTAGACAAGAGAGGTCTTCCAGAACTGCAGTAGCTTGAAACAGCTGCTGGCCATCAAAGGTACTTAGTCACTCACAACTCTGTTGTAGACCAACAAGCTTGAGGCTATATAAAAATCTAGCACACAACCTCAGGCTTGGAGGCCAAATATGGCCTTCCAGGCCTCTCTACGGCCACATTCACACAATACATTTAAAGCAGCATCATGCCACTTTAAACAGTCATGGCTTCCCCCCCCCCACAAATCCTGGGAACTGCAGTTTGTGAAGGGTGCTGAGAGTTGTTAGGAGTGGACCCCTATTCCCCTCCCAGAGCTACATTTCCCAGTGTTCCCTGGGAAGAGGGGATGACTGTTAAACCACTCTAGGAAGTGTAGTGTTTTTGCCTGACTGAAATATGGTAGATTCAGAGGGGTGTGTGAGCATGTACAGAAAGTAGCCTATGATGCAACGGTAACATTTACATCCATTGATCCAATCCACCCACATTGGCGTTGCTCACCACTGGCAAGTGGCCCTTGGAAGGTAGCCAGAAGGGAATGTGGCCCTCATGCTGAAATAGGTGTCCACTGCTGGCCAACAGGAACAGGATCATTTGCATAACTGAGGAATACATTCACACAATACATTATTTCCACCAGACCTTACCTCAGGTATGCCCTGGGCTGAGAAAGCACTGAAAGGTGGAACAACATCTTTAATATGCTCGTACCCTACAGGGGGAGGCTCAGATAAGGAGGTGTTGAAAATCTAGAGAGTAAAGACAGAGAAGAGGAGGCAGCATATTAAAATCAGATTTAAACAAATTTCCTACATTGCATTGATTAGAATTGGAGTTGCAGGTCACACTTAAGGACTGGGCAAACCTCAGCTTAGGCCATGGCTATTATAGCAAGAAATGAAATGAAAGTAGATGAAAGATTGCTAAAAGCTTCAGAAAACAAGACAAGACTTTTGGCAGGGGGTATTCTACCAGGCAGATGATAAAGCAGACACTAGGCAAACGTATCTGGGGAAAGAGCTCCACTGTTGTAGTTCTATGATAAAGGCCATTTCTGTGGTTGCTAACTTTCAAATCCTTTAGGAATAAAGCTTTGGTTGATTATCTCTAACCAATGAAATGGGCAGATTTGTATAGGAAAAGTGTAACTTCATGTCCTACCTAGTCCCAGGGCTGTTTTAGATTTTATCCCTATTAAGGGTGGGCACGCACCCTACTTTATAGAGGACAGTCCTCTATTTGAAGGCATCCTCTGTTTGAAGATCTGTCCATTACAAGTCCTATCTGTAAGAAGGGAGGCTTCGAAGTTGCCCATCAGCGGTTAACACCTGGACAGCAGAGCAAGCTGGTCACCTGGTCACAGACTTCCCCACAATGGTGAGAGGTATTGTATTTCTATTTAAATTACAGCAATCATTTCTAAACTTGCATCTATACCTATTAATTAGTGCATGCAAATTTTATTGAAATCTGTGTTCCCCTTGAAATTATGACCTGTGAAGACACACGTCTGCTTTTAAAATGTTTCAAAATATACTTTTATTTTAAGTATATTTTGCTGCCTCATTGCCACCCTGGGCTCCTCTGGGAGGAAGGATGGGATAGAAATTTTAAAAAACTATCAGCATATTCTCAGCATTCAGGCAAGTTCACATACAGAAAGTTGCCATGACAGGTATTTTGCTCTTTGGTGTTTTCAAAGCTTGACAGGATTTACCTCTCATAAGTAGGGATAGAAGGGTACGTCCATTTGGTTCTCTCAGTTTCTCAATCTTAAATTCAGTTCTCCATGTTTTTGCAGCAATTTGTGAATTTTTTTTAAAGAAATCCTCATAAAAACCCTTCAGCATTTCTCTGTGAATTTCTCCTAACAAACACGTTTGTGCATGTAGTTCTGATTAATGAAATTTTTGCAAGCAATTTCTCCTAATATAGCGCATTTTGTATGCTATCTTCACTAATACATTCATTGTTATGCACACTTTCCCCCAGGGCTGTGGAGTTGGTACGCCAGACCTTCGACTCCGACTCCAACTCTTCTGTTTTTCTGCTGTCCGACTCTGACTCTGCGACTCCGACTCCACAGCCCTGCTTTCCCCAATACATGCATTTTTGTAAACATTCTTTGGTTAGGGAACTGAATTGTAAAATTCGGGTACATCTGAATTCTGAAGGATGGCTGTGTTTCAGTTCTCATACTGTTTTGGAAAGTGCGAATTTGATAGATTCGGCCTTAAACATGAACTGGATCGAATTTCTCGTTCAGCCCTACTCTTGACTAAATAGTCCTCTGCTAAATGAAATGCTCTAAAAAGCACAGGAATGTTTTTCAAGTGCATGTGCATGCATGTGAAATCCACTCTCTCTCCTTTACCTGGTGCCCTTGGTCATCAACAATTGAGATGTAGTTGGGATTTGTTTCATTTGGGTAGGACAGGAGAACATCATAGGGAGCCAGCTGGACAGAATCCAGGCCAAATTCCTTCCACTGGGCCTGTATTTGTTTGGCGAGGCGCAGGTTCTCTGGCGTACCTGCCAAGTGAGGCCGCCGAGTAAAATTGCTAGAAAAGAGGAAAGGGGCATAATGAGTAGAAATCACAGTTGTTCTTTTGTTGGGTTTTTCATTGTGACCCACAACTGGGTAAAAGCCCTGACCAAAGCTGGGCCACTTTGCTGACACTACTGCCATTTTTGTTTCTTCGTTTAAGAAGAGTCTTCCCCAACCTGATACCCCCCAGCTGCTTTGGACTACAAATTCCATCAGTCCCAGCCTTCACCGAGCTGGCTGGGGCTGATGGGAGTTTTAATTAATCAATTAACTGGTATTTGCAGATTAATAAACTGCTTCACAGCCAAAATCATTGTATAATAAAAAGATAAAATACAAAAGACACGGACTCAGAATGCTTCCAAACTGTTAATATCACAGGAGCGCTAACATCATGCCCACCTTGTGGGCTCCCTTAGGATTGATCCTCATGATCATTTTTAGGTGTTGCTAGTGGTCTTGAGAATGCTCTAAAACTGCATCCCAAGTTTACAGCTACTTATAGAGGGAACCTGCTTCCACTTTTCATCTAACTCAGGGTAGAGACATACTGTTGTACTGGTTCTGGTGCGTCTCCATCTCTCTTTTCTGAAAACGGGGGCACATGATGCTAGTCAAACCCTGCTCCTTTTTACTATAAAACCTGATTGGATCAGCTTGAGTGCTTTTTTTTTTTTAAGTCAGCTTCAGACAGATTTTGCAACTGATTGATAGATCAACCCGTTGCCCCTCCAGGTGTGGCCAATAGAAACACTTTGCTGTAGGCTCAAGCAGAGACAGTGATTGGCCAAACACTTTGCTGTGGGCAGTCCTGAAAGGTCTGAAGTCAGCAGTGGGGAAGGGAGGTGTCTTCAGTCGAGGGCAGAGTCATTTCAAAACACAGCCAGAAAGATCATTCTGGAATGGGAGTAGCTTTTCAATACAAATGATTTTTTCTCCCCCTACCCTCAATTCCAAAGGGTGGAATTCCCAATTACTCTGTCCTACTTATTTCCTTTTTTTGCAGTGAGAAAGACAATTACCAATGAGAAACTCTAAGCTGTTATCTGCTTGTTACAGATGTTATTTAACTCTTTTAAGCAATTGAGTGCATTCATTTAAATCCCAGAGGGCTAACTGTGATAAGCCTGTTGTAGCAAAAATAATGTCTGGTTGCACTTTAAAAAAATAACCCTATACACATCTATCTGAGACTGAGTCACCCCTGAATACAGCATAGCTTACATCCAACTAGGCATGTGTAGGATTGCATTTCAACAAATGACTTGTGACGTCAGCTTTCACAGCTTTTAATGTGAGATGCATTAATGCAGACAAAACCTTAGAATTTGTTGGAATGTATGAGGTTCAACTCCAGCTTGTAGGTTGAGGCTGCATGGGGTTAAAAAGGGTAGCTAGAGAGGAGACCTCTTGGTTGCTAGGCTATACCTGTCCTTTGATCTCCTGCTGTCTCTTCCTTCCTGCTAGACTGATATGCAGAGGATGTTGATCCCAGTTTCTTCCCTCCTTCCCAGTCTTCTTCTTTCTCTCGAGAGTGGAGCAGACATCTTTCCTTCGTCTCTCCCTCTCCTCCAAGCATGAGAGTGAGCACTGGGCTCAGTGCTTGCTGCTCCAACTTAGCTAGTTAGCTAGATATAGGACTCTTTCCTATCAAACATGTACTTCCAGAATAGTTATTTATTTTAAAGCTTAAAGCCTCTGTCTGACTAATTTGCAGAGAAGGTAGAATCTTAGCAAAGATTCAAACACACACACTAAGCTCGCGCAATACTCTCCGTTCTGCAGCGCAACTCTGCAGGGTCCTGCAGGACATTGGGCCCAGCGTCCTGTAGAACTCAGCTTGATGAAGCCTGGGGCTACAGACCAATACTGTTTCCTTCATACAGTTTGAAGTGGTATGAGAAGGCCATGGTTTCCCGTGGTATACATCCTTCTCCCACCTCAGCACCCATTATCCATTCTGGTCAAACATGCTGCAAACCAGGTTGACTTAGGCTTTAAGCGCTGCGTCTACTGTCATTTATTTTTTTTAATGATGCCATAGCCGTAATCAGTGTGCTCTTGGGGAGCCAGAAAAAAATTGCCTCGGGGCCAGATTAGACCCTTGAACTGGGGGCTAGCCACCCTTGCTTAAGGGATCTGAATTATCAAATGTAAGGCAGTCCCTAGAAAATGGCCAGTTGCATACCAGGAGAACTTGCATCACAGAGATGCAAGGCTAGAGCAACTCCCCATATCAGTGGCTGCTTTCAGACGTGGCACTTATTTTTTTTTTTTTACAATAATTTTTATTCAAATTTTCATAAAACATACAAAACAAAATCATAAAACATTCAAAGACAAAAAACAAAACAAAAATGATTAAACAAAAAATAAAATAAAAATAAAATATTGACTTCCCATTTGTCACAGATCAAATCAGTTATAGGTCTACAATATATAACAATCCTGTCTCTTAAATTATATTATAAAATCACTTTCCTCCAGTAGTTATCTTAATTAATCATCAAATCTCATAAACATTGCTTTATTCTTTCCACAAAAAGTCAAAGAGAGGTTTCAATTCTTTAAGAAATATATCTATCAATTTTTCTCCAAATAAACATTTCGATTAATCCATCTCATCAAAATCTGTTAGGTCCAATAATTTCAATAGCCATTATTCCATTATCCCTATTAATTTCATCTTCCATCTTCAATAGTCCTGTTAAGTCCAGTAATTTCAGTGTCCAATCTTCCATTATCAGTATTCCATAATAATCTTGCTGTCATAGCCATAGTTATATAATAAGAGTCTGATGGGAATTTCCTCTATCCCAAATATTTTCTTGCCATCCATTCTGAATAAGTTGCTGAAGTACTGTTGTAAAGTCATATCTCTGTTCTTCTTTTTTACAAAATGCACTGGCTCATCTCTTGAGAGTTTTTCCATTGTCACATGGCTGCAGTTAATTCCATAGATTTTCACTATATCAAACTCCATCACGTCATTCCAGTCCAGAAGATTATCCAAGCCATTGATAACTTTATCTCTAATATCTTCATTAATTTCTTCAGAGATAACGTCTCTGATCTCATTCTCCTCTCTCACAGGATCCCCTATTTCTTTAAGCTCCTGCGTCATTTTGCTCAGTTCAATTTTCAGCTCCTTACTGCCCTGTCGCAGGGTTTGTTTCGTTATCTCAATCTCATCCATTATTTTCTGAAACATAATTACTTCCAGATTCTCAGCCACTTTCTTGATTGCCATTTTTAAAACCACGAAAACAAAGCAAAACAGAAGTAAAGAAGAACCACTTCTTATTTCAGCAGCAATTGGGTTAATATTCCAGGCTTGATGACATCACAATATAAACAGAGCAGCCTGCCTTATCTCTCTATGTTCAAGAATACAAAACAAATTTGGTTCCCAGCATCAAAACAGTTAGTGGCGTCGTGAAGAAGCAGATTCGTCAAAATAAAATAGACCAAAAAGAGAATAGTCCCAGACAATATAACATTCCTCGGAATAGAAATCCCTCTTCTGTTTATATCTTTAGAATGCACTTCCAGGACAGCTTTTTGCAACAGAAACAGAGATAAGCTGTTAATTTCGTGAATAACAGAGAAGAGTTATAGCTCACCCAGAAGTACTTCAAAGCCGATCAATCTGACAAATCTCCTTTTGCTGCAACAATTTAAACCAAGTAAGAAAAATAATAGAAAGAAGGGTGCTTGCCTGTTAGTCGGTTTTCTCTTTGAAGAAAAGATAAACGTATCGCATTAAACAGATAGAGCAAAAGTTGGAAGTCCGTCCGGCATTGTTGGCTGGACCTTTTCTCATAAATTAATGAAATCCAGTCCTCCCAACAAAAACAGGCTTTTGAGGTTGATCTCTACGTTTCTCCCTGCCCGGGAGAAATTTCATCAGTCAAAAAAAAAAAAATGTTCTGACTGATTTATATCTGAATAAGCTTCTTTTGAGGCGGGAGCCCGTCTCAAAAGCAGGCACAAGCGAAGTCACCCTTCCCGGAAGTCAGACGTGGCACTTATTGTGTTAGTTTAACCGATTAAAATGGTAGCGCTTCTGTCCCGATTTCTAAAATTCCTTTCACGCTGCAGTACCTGTTGCATTAAGGAACAGTCGATTTTTCAGCCAACATACCAGCATTTCGCACAACTGTCTTTCACACGGCTGTTCGTCAGACAGAAAAAAGTGCATGCCTAAAGGGCAGGAATGCACTGCGTGCTGGGATGCCTGTCACATGCAAAAAACTTCTGCAATTTTCTGGGTTCCCAAGCTTGCAAATGGATTATTTCTGGTAATATTTATCACAAAAATGAGTGCTAAACTTGCACTATGTTCCACTAGAATTCCAGAACTAGCTTGTATGTTGTGATCAAATATAACATGCAAATTACCAGGTAACAAATCGTCAAAATAACAGCAAATGTGCAGCGTGAAAGCAGCCTTTATCCTAGTCCTGTTGGTCAAATGCATTTTTAAAAATCCCTGCCACAAAGTCGTGCATCAGCCTTGTCTTTTTCTTTTTCTAGTGTTTGATTAGAGATGATAGCAAGACAAAAGAAATCAGTGTGTACATCATGAACAATGATGTTTCTGTAATACCACTTTCGACTCTTCAAAAAGCTATTCTTTATCACCAGCTTTTGGATGAATTTAGACATTCATCTAACTTTCTCTCTCTCATTTTTCAAAAGGGGGAGGGGACAAAGTAAATACTCCATATAAATAAATACACATCTGCCTTGCATGCAGAAGGTCCCGGATTCAATCCTTGGCATGGTTGCCTGTCTGACATCCTGGAGAGCTGCTGCCAATCAGTGTAGACAACACTGAGTTAGATAGACCAATGGTCTGACTTGGTATAAGGCAAATTCCTGTGTTCCATAACTAGGATCAGAGAACAGGTCTACAATTTCTGGTAGATCTGGTGATTGAGCAGTGGTGACGCCTGGGCAGACTTGGCCTCTGAAATACTTGTAGCCGAAGGACATAAGAACATATGTCCTCTGTTGTTGTTGTTGTTGTAATAATTTGTTTAGCTATAAACCGTAACAAAACAGAAAGCAAAAAACACATTTAGAGCTGAGCCACAAATTCAGCTTTTAGCTTCCTGGCCATCAGGACAAATGACCACGTAAAGTAAACAAATTTTCATTATCAAACAGCACAAAACTCACCGGGTGTAACAAAGTTCTTTCTGCAACTAAACTCCCAACAAATATTTTCCATGGGGTTCTTTATAAAATGAGCACTGAATAATATAATGGACATCGTCAGGCCAAGTTCAAGATGTTCCTATTAGTATATAAAGCCCTTAACAGCTTGGGACCAGTTTACTTTCAGGATTGCTTTACCCAATACATGCCCACTCAACCACTTTGATCTGTGGAACAGGCACTGTAACAGGTGCCATCTAATACTCATTCTGCACTTGTAAGAAATCGTTCTTTTAGTGTGGCAGTATCTACTCTTTGGAACTCCCTGCCTATTGACAACAGACAGGCACCTTCACTGTATTCCTTTAGGCATCTGCTTAATTGTTTATTGCTGTTGTTTAGGCAAGCCTATCCAGAGACACCTAAATGCTGATGTGTTTTAATCTCTTTAGTTCATTGCTGTTTTGATTGTTTTAAAATGTTTTATTACTTGTTTTAAATTATTCTTATTGATAATTTTAATGTGTCTTGTAAACCGCTTAGAGGTTTATCAAAATCAAGCGGTATATAAAATAAACTCTGTGACAGTTTTACAAAATACACAAAGACCCTGTTCCAAGGGTAATTTCTTATAATGGTCATCAAAAAAGCAAAGGCCACGACATTAAATCTGAGCTCTGTGAAAGCATTCCTACATGGAGCCTAATCAGTTCCAGCCTGGCATCCTGTTTTCATGGTGGCCAACCAGATCCCCATAGGAAGCCCGCAAACAGGACCTGGGAGCAAGAGCACTCTCCCCACTTGTGATCTCAGCAATTGGTATGAAAGGGCACTAGAACATAGCATTTTTCTGCCTGGAGAAGCCAAATGCCCCCTACTAAGGCCAACACTTAAAAAAAATTGTGCTGCACCATACAGGCATCAATTCCTTCATCTTCCATCCATCCATCCATGGTTTCCTCCATGCTTCAACCGAACTAGATTGCAGGGAGAGATGCTGTCAGGGGAGGACTATGGTGGCCGCTTAGGCACCAAAAAAGAAAACATTGTTTTGCATAAAATTTGTGTGTGCTGTAAAATTTGCATGCCACAAATCGGCATGTGCCAATTTATAGGTTCAGGTGCAAGTTTAGAAATAATTGCTATCATTTAGGAACCTAGGAAGCTGCCTTAGAATCATAGAATAGTAGAGTTGGAAGGGTCCTGTAAGGCCATCAAGTCCAACCCCCTGCTCAATGAAGGAATCCAGATCAAAGCATTCCTGACAAATGGCTGTCCAGCTGCCTCTTGAATGCCTTCAGTGTCCGAGAGCCCACTACCTCACTAGGTAATTGGTTCCATTGTCGTATGGCTCTAACAGTTAGGAAGTTTTTCCTGATGTCCAGTAGAAATCTGACTTCCTGCAACTTGAGCCCATTATTCTGTGTCCTGCACTCTGGGACGATTGAGAGGAGATCCGGGCCCTCCTCTGTGTGACAACCTTTCATGTACTTGAAGAATGCTATCATATCTCCCCTCAGTCTTCTCTTCTCCAGGCTAAACATGCCCAGTTCTTTCAGTCTCTCCTCATAGGGCTTTGTTTCCAGTCCCCTGATCATCCTTGTTGCCCTCCTCTGAACCTGTTCCAGTTTGTCTGCATCCTTCTTCAAGTGCGGAGACCAGAACTGGATGCAGTATTCAAGATGAGGCCTAACCAGTGCTGAATATAGAGGGGAACTAATACTTCACGCGATTTGGAAACTATACTTCTGTTAATGCAGCATAATATAGCATTTGCCTTTTTTGCAGCCACATCACATATTCAGGCTCATATTCAGCTTGTGATCAAGGACAATTCCAAGATCCTTCTCACATGTCATATTGCTGAGCCAAGTATCCCCCATCTTATAACTGTACATTTGGTTTCTTTTTCCTAAGTGTAGAACTTTGCATTTATCCCTGTTGAATTTCATTCTGTTGTTTTCAGCCCAATGCTCCAGCTTGTCAAGGTCCCTTTGAATTTTGTTTCTGTCTTCTGCTCTGTACCTCCTCATCCAAGTCGTTAATAAAAATGTTGAAGAGCACTGGGCCCAGGACCGAGCCCTATGTTATCCCACTCGTTACTTCCGCCCAGTTTGAGAAGGAACCATTGATAAGCACGCTTGGAGTATGATTCCGCCTTATAGTGAGTCAGACCATTCGTCCATCTAGCTCAGTATTGTCTACACTGACTGGCAGGGGCTTTCCGGGATTTCAGGCAGGGAGTCTCTCCTAGCCCTTCCTGGAGATGATGGGCATCAAACATGGGACCTTCTGCATGCAACCAAAAATATGGATGACACCATGAAATTAGGCAGCTTTAAGCAATGGTCCTCATGCCCCGCAACTTCCTAAAACCAACCTTTTCCCAAACAAATCAGAAAAAAATACTTCCTAAGTCTCTTAAAAGATTTCTTTTATAAACAGAAAGCCCATCAAGGCAGAGCACATTGCTTACTATAAATACTGCTTGATATTCTTAGCTGTCATCTCTGCCATAAAAGCCTTCTTCATCTTCTCATGAGAGCTTGTCTCTGGCGATTGAGTTTCAGGTTTACTCAGCCAGCCTGCAAGGTAGACCAAACATAGTTCCACGACACCAAATATGCAGTGTGAAATTCACCACCCTGAAGAATTCAGTGGCTCCTCCCACCTATATGCTAATTCTGAAACAATGTGCTGGGGAGTGGGGACACTAATGTGCTTGGAGGTATTTTTTTTTAATCAAGTCTCTGATGAACCCAAAGGGAATCCAGGGAAGACATTATGTTCTGTGTGTGTTCCATGGTTCACAGCTCTTTACTTGCCTTCTCACAAGTACGGATGGGGGAGAAATTTACATCAGCTCTCATTTAAAGCTGAAATGATCAAATTCACACTTTCTGAAACAATATGAAAGCCAAAACGCAGCCACCCTTCAAAATTCACACTTATCCAAATTTTGTGATGCAATTCTCCAAACAATTTTTACAAAAATGCATATATGACTCAGGGAAAAGTGTTCATAACAAAATGAACATCTTAGTGAAAATAACGTACAGAAATCATTGTTGTTGTTGTTGTTGTTAATTTATAGCCCGCCCTTCACCAGAAGGTCCCAGGGCAGGTCACAACAATAATATTAAAGCAGTTTAAAACAAGTTACAACCACAACTAGAAAGAGTCCCTATATGCAGAAATGCATTATATTAGGAGAAATTGCTTGCAATATTTTGTGCTTTAGTAAAAATTGTCTACCCGCCTGTGTTTGTTAGGAGAGATTTGCAGTAAAATGCTGCAGAATTTTTATGAGGATTTTCTTTTTTTAAAAAAAAATAGCAAATTGCTGCAGAAGTGTGAAGAATTGAATTTAAGAATGGAAATGAAGAATCTGTTGGGAGATCATTCTATTCCTACTCACAAGTGAGGGCACAAGGTTCAAATCAGGAATGTGTAACCTAAGACCTGTCAGGATCTGCACCCAGCCAGCATGGTCAGTAGTCAGAGATGACCGGAGCTGTAGTCCAAAAACCACACACCACACCAGGCTAGAAAAGGCTGATCAACAGAGAAATATCTAATCTCTCTGTAGCAGTACAAATTCTATATAGAATTGACTGCTCCATTTATTTTGTTGGAAGCTTTTCCTACTGCCTTTAATCAATGGTTTCAAAGTGGCTTATCAATATTAAACAGCAAGTCAATCAACAAGGAACAATGCAAAACAAAAGCAGCAGATAAACACAGAATGAGTTTAAAGAGTTTAAAATATTTCTGAAAGGCGGCTTAAGTCAGAGATGGGGAGACTGTGGCCCTCCAGATGCTGTCGGACTCCAACTCCCATCAGCCCCAGCCAGCACAGCCAACAGCCAGGGATTATGGGAGTTAGAGTCCAGCGATAACTGGAAGGCCACAGATTCCCCATTCCGGGTTTGAACTACAGTACTAGCCATGAAGAGGAAGAAAAGCACTAGGGAGGCATGGCTTAAATGCAATTTGCTTGTTACTGCAGGAGATTATACTATATAACCTTTGAGCTTCATAGTTTTATGTGTCCTATTTGATGCAGAGCTGAGGTGCCTCGCTTAGTTATCTGGATCTTACAAGGCTATCTGGGGATATAAGTATTAGTGAGCCTCTCCTTGGAGAAGACTGATTTGATGCTAAAATGCAGAAATATTTATACTAAATGTTCCTTTGAAGATTAGAAATTCATGAAACATTCCTAGCTTAATCATCGCAATTGTCAGAGAAAAATTAACTATTCTAAAATATAACAAAATGGTACATTCCTCAATATATCTGAATACATGAAAGAAATACAATAAATTTCAGCTACAAAATAACAAATCCCTTAGACATTGGAAGATACCTGGTATGCATCTGAACATAGTAAGAAATTTTATTTATTATTTATTTATTATTCAATTTGTATCCTGCCCTTCCTCCCAGCAGGAGCCCAGGGCGGCAAACAAATCACTAAAAACACTTTAAAACATCATAAAAACAGATCTTAAAATACATTAAAACAAAACAACTTTAAAAAGGGTTTAAAACATTATTAAAAAAAACATATTAAGCAATTCTAACACAGACGCAGACTGGGATAGGTCTCAACCTAAAAGGCTTGTTGGAAGAGGAAAGTCTTCAAAAGGCGCCGAGAAGATAGCAGAGATGGCGCCTGCCTAATATTCAAAGGGAGGGAATTCCACAGGGTAGGTGCTGCCACACTAAAGGTCCGTTGTCAATTTAGAGATGTTTTTCAATGTTTATACAGACATTTGTCCAACTCAGCGGAACCACTTAACAGTTTACGATATAGGTAATTAATGGCCTTGGTATTAGTGTGATTTAAGTGCTCCTAATTGATGGTCGTCACTCTGAGATTTTATGTTTTGGAGATAAACTTGAAGTTTATGCTTTTATGGCTGGAGATGTTTTAGCATGGCACCAAAGGTGTTCTGGTTTATGTCAGATGTCGTGATGGTTGGCCCCTTGTGAAAAGACAAAGGGATGACTATTCCCTGTGCATCAGATTTAATTGTGCCCCATTTGGTTGAGGGGAATTATTAATATGAATATTAGCTCTGAATCCTCCATCGTCTCTGGGTCCAGCTAGGTTAGAAGTGGGGATATTTGCCACAGCACTCTCTGTGGAGGAGGACGAGGAAACTTTATAATGATCTTAGCATGCAGGAATGGTATAGATGGTACTTTTGTGTGTGCGTGCTTTAGGGATGTGTGAGAAGTTCCATGCGGTTCTCATTTCAAGCCGAATCTGTCAAATTTGCAATTTCCGAAACAATATGAGAACTAAAACACAATTTCCATCCTTTGAAATTTGCACTTATTCAGATTTTGTGATGCAGTTCACCAACCAAAGATGGTTTATAAAAATGCATGTTAGGGAAAAGCGTGCATAAACATGAATACATCAATGAAAATAACATGCAAAAATACCTGATATGATGAGAAATGGCTTGCAAAAATGTGTACATTAGTTAAAGCTGCAAATACCGGGCCAAGTTCAAGGTTCTAGTCTTGGTGTACAAAGCCCTATACAGCTTGGGTCCAGGATACCTGAAAGACCGTCTTATCCCTGGTATACCCAGTCGATCATTGCACTCTGCAGGTGAGGGCCTCCTGCAGATACCATCTTATCAGGAGGTTTGTTCTGCACAATATACGAAATGGACCTTTAGTGTGGCGGCACCTACCCTTTGGAATTCCCTCCCCTTAAATATTAGACAGGCAGCATCTCTGTTAACTTTCTGGCGCCTACTGAAGACCTTCCTCTTTCAACAAACCTTTTAAGCAGAGACCTATCCCAGTCTGCGTCTGTGTTAGAATTGCTTTTGTTTTCTTTAATAATATGTTTTTAACCCCCCTTTTTTTTAAAGATGTTTTTAAAGCTTTTAAAAAATGTTTTTAATGTTGTTTTGTTTGAATGTATTTTAAGGTCTTTTTATGATGTTTTAAAGTGTTTTTAGCATTTCTGTTTGCCGCCCTGGGCTCCTGCTGGGAGGAATGGCGGGATATAAATCAAATAATAAATAAATAATAATATATAAATAAAAATGTGTTTACTAGGAAAAAATTGCACTAACATGCTGGAGAATTTTCATGAGGATTTTTTTTTTAAAAAAATCACATATTGTTGCAGAAATGTGGAGAACTGAATTTAAGATTGGCAAAATGAGAAACTGAGAGAACAGAAATAGATAGATTTTTATATCCCTAGTGCGCTTTTAACAGACAGAGGACAGACAGACATTAAAAAGATTTTTAAAAGTCCTGCTGGACCAGGCCAGCGACCCATCTAGTCCAGCATCCTGTTCTCACAGTGGCCAACTAGATGCTTGTGGGAAGCCCGCAAGCCGGACCTCAGTGCCACAGCATTCTCCTCTCCTGCGGTTTCCAGCAACTGGTGTTCAGAGACATGGTGCCTCCAACATTAAGCATAAGATAAGAATTGCCTTGGGAGATCAGATCAAAGATGTATCTGCAGCCCAAGCCTATGCATCTGTACACAGAAGCAAGTCTCCCTGCATTCAATGGGGCTTACTCCCCAGGGAAGTGCGCAGAGGATTGCAGCCTTCGTCCAGCCTTCTCTTTCCAACTGCAGCCAACCACCCCCCCCCGCCGAAACCCCTCCGCCAAACCCATAAGCAAGACATGAAAGCAACAGCCTTCCTGCACCATTTGTCTTCAGTGTCTGACACTCTGTATATTCTGTATGTGGAAGCGAAAACTGCTGACTTGGGGCTTATCCAAATGGAGCGGGATAATCCACAGTTTCCATATTCGGTTTGTCAGCTGATAGTCTTCACTAAAACGTTTTTTTGTGGCACAGCGATGATTCCTGATTTCAAATGCAATCGCATTTTTGCCGGTATTGGAAGGAGCGGATTTAACCCGCGAAAATGCGTAACAGCACGCGATGTCATTTGGACGACCGAAAAATGACAAACACGCATAGCGCGCGTGTCACACATTTTGCAGTTGTCTGGATGAGCCCTTAGTCTTCCCATGAATCTTCCCAATCCTTTTTTTGTTTTTAAGCTATCTAAGCTACTGGCCATATCATTTAGTGCATACCACACATCATTTTGTCTGCCCAAACTGTGTGTTCTTGGTTGCTGCAAGACAGGGCGGCAAAAGCTTTTCCAAGTCTCTCTCTCTCCCCCCCCCAATAAAAGTGCATCTGTCCAAGCCTTTAGGGAAGCAGAGCAGTCTCGCTTGCTTGATTGCCTGCTCACAAACAAAAAGAACTTGACAAACTTTTTTCTTCCCTCCTCATAACAAGCTCCAGAAGGAGGGTAACTCTCTCCCTGGAATGTGAAAGCAATTATTTCCCGTCCGTAATTAGTGACAGAACAGCACACATGCACACACTCTCCCAGCCCCTTTCCCAAAAGCACTTTTGCAGATAAAAGGAGAATCTTAGCTCAGACTGCGTGATACCAATCAGGAATCCAAGAAGGAACACGCCGATTGTCACTCCCACAGTCAGCACCCAGGAACGGCTCCTGCTGCCCCTTGAGAAAGTGGGCTCAGGGGCAGCCTGCAGAGAGGTCCACATCCTGCCCTTTGCAAACAACGCTTTCCTGAGCTCTGGATTCAGCCTGACCTCCTCCTCCAGTTCCCAGCCACATAAACAGAGAGAGCGAGAGACAGAAACTCTGTACAAGGGGGCAAAGTCCTCCTTCCCTCCCACTGCACAGATCTCGACTCCTCCTGCAGGCTATGAAAAGAGAAGGCAGAGGCCAGAAGGATCCTCTGCAGGCCAAGCTCTGAGCATTGTTCCGCTGCCAAGGTCCATGGCCTGGCACTGCCATTCCATTGCTCAGGAGCTGGCTCTCAGGCAGAGGCCACCACTGTTCCACTGGAGATGTTTTTATTTATTTATTTATTTATTTTATTTTATTTATATACCGCCCTAAGCCCAAGGGCTCTCTGTTCCAGAAGGGTAGCCATGCTGATCTGTTGCAGCAGTGATTTTGTGGCTTCTGCTGCAAGATATAAATAAGAGAAGCCTGGTAGTGCCTTAAAGAACTATTTTGTTTTATGAAAAGCAAAGGTAGCCGTGTGGGTCTATATTACAGGGATGGTAACCCTGTGGCCCTCCAGATCAGAGCTTGGAAAAGTTAATTTTTTGAACTACAACTTCCATCAGCACAATCCAGTGGCCATGCTGGCTGGGGCTGATGGGAATTGTAGTTTTAAAAAAGTAACTTTTCCAAGCTCTGCTCCAGATGTTGGTGGACTTCAGCTCCTATCAGCCTTAGCCAGCATGGCCAATAGTGAGGGATGAAGGGCTTTGGAGTCCACCAATATTTGAAGAGCCACAAGCTTCCCATCCCTGTCCAGAAGACACCTCCCCCCATCAACCATTGGTCAACGCTTTCATTGGAACCGACTAAAATGTCACAGAACTGCGGCAAGCTTTTGAGTTCTCCAGAATTCTTCATCAGGCAAGATGTTTCACAAAACAGAGGACAAAAATTAGATTGATGACTAGCCCTGAGGTCGGCTTGTAGACTCAATTTCAAGTTGGACGTTGCAGGCTGGGTTCCTCCCAGGTGGTACAAACATAAGGCTACATACGTTGTATTCTGAGATAAAGAAACAATGACTGTTCCCTGTCTCTGAGTCACTGAAATGGAAGTCATGGACAAGATTGCACTTCAATGGATGCTTTCTGATAGACTCTAATCCATGGGAGTGTATGCCCTTGCAAATGTGTCGTGGTAAAAGTGTGAGCCGGGAACTCTACAGTTCAAATTTCTCTCTAGCCACATAATCTGGTTCGGTGGCCTTAAACCATTGCATTGTACTGCCTTCAAGTCAATTCCGACTTCTGGCGACCCTATGAATAGGGTTTTCATGAGGCTGAGAGGCAGTGACTGGCCCAAGATCACCCAGTGAGCTTCATGGCTATATGGGGATTTGAACCCTGGTCTCCCAGGTCGTAGTCCAACACCTTAACCACTACGCCACACCAACCTTCCCCAATTTAATGTCCTGCAAATGTTGTTGGACTAAATCTCCCATAATCTCTGGCAATTGGTCAGGCTTGCTCAGGTTTATGAATCTTGCATATGTTAGGACTAGAGGGGCTCTGCTCCCTTGCTTGCACTGTTCACTAACCCCCTGTTTTCCAACCCCCAAAATCACCACCCCAACACCAACCCCCCTCTCTCCCATGATACCCCAACACTCCACAGCACACCCAGGCACCCCCACTCCCCTTGCCAACCCCCACATCTTCAGGCACCCTCACTCCCCTCGCCAACCAGCTTGCCTCGCCTGTGGGAAGCTTCCAAGCAGGATCTGAGTGCAACAGCACTCTCTCTTCCTGCGGTTTCCATCAAATGGTATTCAGAACCAACCTTCCTCCAACGGTGGAGGTAGAACATAGCCATTATGACTAGTAGCCACTGATAACTTTGTTCTCCATCAATGTGTCTAATGGCCAGTTTGGTGGCCACTAAAACATCTTGGGGTGGCAAATTGTACGCTTGAACTATGCACTGGGTCCTGACACTCTGTGCTAGGTTACAATCAATGCTTTTCGGTGGAGTCCTTTAGCAGCATCATAACACATTCAGCAGCAGTTCCAAGTCTGATATACTTCAAGTGATGCATACACATGTGTGGAATAACAGGCCTGGCTGGCACCAACATGTGGCATGTTTGGGCAAATGCTAGGGGCCCAAAGCCCTGGCAGGGATTACTACCACTTGTTGGAAGTGGGGCAACAGCAACTCCAGTTTGGATTATTTTGTTTGTATTCCAGCAGGAAGATGGAGTTAGGGTCCTTCAGCTGCCTACCTTTACCTGTGCTGTTCTCTACTTAACTTCCCTCCATTGTAAACTGATATGCTCAGGGAAGCTGACCTGCCCCTCCTTTGTCTTCCTCTTTGACTGTCTTAGGAGAGAGGAGACACCTTTGTCTTTGCTCTCTCTCCTGAGCCATGAGGGCAATACCCAAATCTGGGCATTGTGCCTCCAACTTAGTTAGGTATGCCTTTCCTGTCTACTATGTATTTCTATTAATAAACTAGCTTTTCTTATTTTACTAAGTCTTAAGTCTCAGTGATCCAAATGTAGGATAAAAGCCTGCTACTTCAGTAAATGCACTCACTGGCACACACAGCTCAGACTGCTGAAACACTCTGCATATACATATTTCCATGACACCACTGGCACCAAGCCACTGGGAACTCATTTTTCTAAGGCTAACAGCTTTGCAATGGGTGATATTTGTTGGGATCACACCTTGAGAGGGAAGGGTTAAGCCTTCCTTCCTCACATGCTGTGTCTCATGACTATCATCTTTTTATAAAAAAAACTGACATGCTTTTTAATGGTGCATTTAGTATCACCTGTAGTTTGGCCCACATCTTGGAAATTATAAATATTACATTGATTTGGAAGGAATGGAGATCACTTTGACAGCAAAAAAGTGAAATTTGCACTTCTTTGAATTTTGCAATGCATTTCTCCAGCCAAGAAGTGTGCATAAAATGCATAATTAGTGAAAAAGATATTATGTTAGGAGATATTGCTTTCCAATAATGTGTACGTTAGGAAACATTGCATTAAAATGTGTATATTCGGAGAAATTCACACTAAAATTCTGATGAATTTTCATGAGGACTTTTTAATATAAAAAAATTCAAACTAATGTGGAAATGGAGAGAACTGAACGTAAGATTTATATTTTAGTTATTGTTATAAAATGTATATGCCGCCCTTCCTCCCAAAGAGAAGAAAAATGAGAAACTAAGAGAATCTGAAATTGAAATATTTGCCTACCCCTAATGAAAAGCCGCTTTCAATTTCCTCTAATGTTACAAATATACCACTAGATGGTAGGAGTGTACCACAGACAACAGCTCTCGTCATTTTTCGCCTTAGGCCTTTAAATAAGAAATGATTGGTCAGAGTACATTTTTATTTCCCTGTGCAGGTTACAACATGGTGATCTACGGGGGGTGGGGGTGGGCAGCCAGAGTCATGCCCATCTGACCCAAAAGTGGCACTTTTGCCGGCTGCCCACGTTAGAACAAACAGGGATATAGCTGTGCTGAATGTTTGCATGCAGACATTTATGGCATGAAAGTACTGCTTTCTGGGAGGATAAAGATAGTTCCTGGACCATTTTTGCTGCTATTCACTTACTACCCAATTGGCAACCATGTCTAAGCCAGGGGTACCCATCCTAGTGCCCTGCAGATGTTAGGGACTCTCATCAGCCCCAGCCAGCATGGCCAAGGTTAGGGATGATGGGAGTAGCAGTGCACAACATCTGGAGGGCATAGGTTGGCTACTCCCGTTCTAAGTCATCTTTTTTTCTTCCTTTCCAATGGACGCTTCTTCGTGGCAATGGCTTCTATACTGCACTTAGGAAGCTTTGTTTCTTTTGCTGCTTTTGCAGTGTGGGGAGGGCAATTTCCATCTGGAACATAGGTGGAGAGAGAACGATTAAGCCTTTCCTTCGCATTCACTGAGATCTCAATGGAAACTGGGGTGGGGGTGGGGAGCTGCACATAGGATTCACTTTTTAAAAATGCCCTAATGTCACTTCAAGCCATGCGATTGACATAACATGTCATTAGGCCTAAGAATTTGGTTGGACTAGGGTCTGTCTCGCCAACCCCACCAACTCCCCCCAGACAGGCCTGTAGCTGGGAGGGCATATGGGGGCACTGCCCCCCCAGAGCCGTGTGTCACCCACCCTAGGATCTTCTTTTTAATTTGTGACATGACAGTGACAAGCTCCACTGAAAGAATGACAGCTTGTGTTAAGAACAGGAGCAATTTAAGAATAGGACTCTGAAAAATTCAGTGAATAAGGAAGGGTGAGTGCACAAGAACCTCACATGAAAGAGCCCCCATAAGTCTACTCACTCAAGACTTTCCCTGACTGAGGGTGGATTTTTTGTGATTATAATTACTGTATAATTACTTAAGTGATCCTGAAAAAACAGCTTGTATAGTACACATGACACTTGAAAAGTTACGGTAAATGTTAGAACTTTATATTATGGGCTACAGTTAGATTCCACCCCTAGGACTTTCCTTTGCTCTGCTTTTTAGTTTCAGTTGTGATCTCCACCCAGCCAGACATAAAGGCACATGTTTGTCTAAGACTTTGTTTATTCTGCAGTTGTTATAATGAATAGAGCAGGATAGGGTGCTTATTGCTAAAGGGTGAAATAGATAGATAACTTTAAGTGATCTGAAAAAATGGCTACCCTTTACTCATTTACAGCATCCACTAGACTAACAAGCATAGTGGGTATTTTTTCTTCTTTTTCTTGAGTACTTGATGGCAAAGGATGAAAACAGTCCTAGATTAATAGAAACACTGTTGTGTACACTACAGTTAGCTAACTAGCTAGGTGGTTGGCCACCTAGGGTGTAACTCAGGCCTAATTTCTGATTTTCCAATGAGTGCAGCTCAACATGAAGCCTTTTCAGGATTTGTTGATGGAAAAATCAACCCAGCAGCTAGTAAAAAAAAATCCAATTGCTTTCTATAATTAGTTGCCAGTTGCTTAGTTAATCCTTTATATAGTAGCCAGTTAAAAAGTTTCCCCTTGATTCTCCAATAGGAAGGAAAATCTAAAGGTCAGGAAGAAGACTAGAAGGAAGGACTCTCAAGGAAAGGAATAACACCCTAAAGTATTTATTTTCTCTCTGCCCTTCCCTAAACTTGTAGTATGGTGGCACAGCTACTCAATGAGAATGACAAAGTGATAACAGATGACAAAGAAAAGGCAGAAGTGCTCAATTCCTACAGAGAAGACTGATGGGAGATATGATAGCACTCTTCAAGTAAATGAAAGGTTGTCACACAGAGGAGGGCCAGGATCTCTTCTCGATCGTCCCAGAGTGCAGGACACAGAATATTAGGCTCAAGTTGCAGGAAGCCAGATTTTGACTGAACATCAGGAAAAAACTTTCTAACTGTTAGAGCCATACGGAACCAATTACCTAGAGAGGTAGTGAGCTCTCCGACACTGGAGGCATTCAAGATGCAGCTGGACAGCCATCTGTCGGGAATGCTTTGATTTGGATTCCTGCATTGCGCAGGGGGTTGGACTTGATGGCCTTATAGGCCCCTTCCAACTCTAGTATTCTATGATTCTATAAGTTTGTTTTTTCCGATGGAATCTGAAACTGAGATACATAATGTAGCATCGGTGGAATCTGAAACTGAGATACATAATGTAGCATCAAAGCCAAGCTCAGGAGCATACATTCAGTTCATGAAGATTCAGAACACTGGGACAGACCACAGGTGAAAAGGGACTTTAGCTATTGGCAAACTCAAGCTTTTGACTTTGGTATTCCTGGGGATCTCTCAGAAAAGGGTGAGATAGTTTAAATGATTAAACGTCATTCTTCACGTGAGTTAACACCCTCTCTGGATGGAGGAGGAGTGAGAACTCACTGCCGTTGCCTTCCATTTCCCCTGGCCCTCACATCCTCTCCACCAGTGAGGGGGGGGGGTTGGCTGGTGCTATGCGCCTCTCCCCCAAATGCCCCACCGAGAAATGTGGCTGCCTCACCTAACAAGGAAGGCTGGCTACAGGGCTGCCCCCAGACTTTGACAAGCCACATCTCCTCTTCTTACTCTCTTGGAGAAAGCAGCAACAGTGGGACAAAGGGAAGGAAGACTTATTCTCCATCACTCTGCCAGCAGTGGCAGGAAAAGGGGGAAACCAAGGGGAGGAAGACTTTCTCTCCTTTGCTACCTGCCTGCCGCCAGCAGGGGGAACAAGGGGAGATAGGTGTCCATCCCTCCCCTGTCATAACAGTAGCAACGACAGTGGGATGAAAGGAAAGTTGAACAGCTCTGTGTGTGTGTGTGTGTGTGGCGGGGTGGAAAATCCAAAGTGGGGCAAACCCCCCATTCCTAGAGCTCTCAGGCTCCTGCTGGGAGGAAGGGCGGGATATAAATTAAATAATACATAAATAAATAAAATATATAAAGCAAGGCATGCATTATATCCTTTCCAGTAATTCAATTGCATTCAGATACTCATCTTTTAAAAAGATTAGACGATGACAATGTTTTTATGCCCTATTGAATTTTATTTGTCTGTTTGTTTCTTGAGCTTCAGCTTCAGGTTGGTTCCTAAAACTCTTTCTGGGCAGACACACATTCCACTTTGGAAAGGCCAGCCGGAGTGATGAGTTCCTCGCAGATTCTTTTTTGAGTGTATCATTTCTTTACATAATTTTTCAAGTTACAACATATCCCTTTAAACAGAGGACTGTGGGGAGACTCGTAAAGGCTTTAAAACAGCCCCCACACTCCCTACCCCCATCCCATGACCTGCCAGCGCAGTCAGATGTTTAAAGGGCGGTTGCTTCAAAGAGTTTTTGCAAAGGCCTACCGAGGCTCAAATGGAAGTGCAGGGATTGTTTTAAAGCCCTTTGCAAAAGGACTCTTTGAAGCAGCGTCAAGCTTCTCCTTTAAGAGGATAGGTGGCAGCGGGGAAGGTGCTGCCACTGCCACACACACATATGCTTAAAGGAAAAGTGCAGAGCTGCTTCAAAGAGCACTTTTGCAAAGGGCTTTAGCCCCAACTCATCAGCTGATGAGCAGAGATTAAATCTTGCTGCTTTGGCTGTGTGATCCTGTTCCCTCCTGGAAACAGGGCACACAGTCAATGCAAGATTAAACTCTGTCCTCCCGCCCTTCAGCTGATGCCAGCTGATGGGCAGACAGGGGTGGTTTGACTTGAGAATAAATGGACTTGCGAGCCACATCAGACCCTTGGCAAGCCTCATAGTCCAGAGGTTCCCCATCCCGTCCTTAATCACACATTAATCTTGTAATTTACATATCATAAATATATCATGCTAAGAATTTCCATAATTACCATCTTGTCAGTTCTTTCAACCCGTTGTGTTGAAAAGTCTGTTTGCACTCTTCCTTCTCATAATCATTTGTAACATGTATTTTTGTTCAAAACCATGATATCCTGCATTTTCTTTAACCACTGTCTAATGTTTGGAAGTTTACTGCTTCTCCATGATTTTGCAACCATTATCGGAGCTGTTGTCAATAAATGAGATACTAAAACCCATTGATCTTCCTTTATGTGCTGGCTGATATGATCTGGCAACATTGCAGTTGGACTCAGTTGCAGATTCTATTAATTTTCTGCTTTGCGCTTGGCTTTTGTTCTGTTTGCAGGCCCTGCTGTTGTACTTTTTTGATCCATCTATGAGTTCTAGGAAAGAGAGGAGAGGTGGTGTTTCATCTCTTATTTGCTGAGAGAGGGGGGAGACATAGCAGAGATGAGGGAGGAAATGCTATACTAAACATACACAGAGAGATGATGTTATGGGCGGCTTAGGCTGGGGAAAAGTTTCAGAAAATGGCAAGCAAAGTGATCAAGGGGATGGAGCAACTTCCCTATGGGGAATGTTTACAATATTTGAGGCTTTTCAGTTTAGTTAGAGGTAAGACAAGTAAGTAACAACATGATAGTTGGTATCCACAATATGGAGACAGTGGAAAGAGAAATGTTTTTCACCCTCTGTCATAACACTAGAACTCAGGGATGTAGGGAGGTTCCTTATGGTGAGTCAAACCATTGGTCCATCTAGCTCAGTATTGCTTGCACTGAGTGGCAGCAACTCTCCATGGTTTCAGGCAGGGGTCTCTCCCAGCCCTACCTAGCGATGCCAGGGATTGAACTTGGGACCTTCTGCATGCGAGGCAGATGCTATGGCCCTTGCCCGGTGAAGCCGAAAATTGGAAGATTCAGGGCTGACAAAAGAAAGTACTTCTTCATGTGGCACATAATTAAACTTGGGAATTTGCTCCCAGAGGAGGCAGTGATAGCCACCAACTTGGATGGCTTTAAAAGACAAATTCATGGAGGATAAGGCAGCATGCGTCTGAATACCAGTTGCTGGAAACCGCATGAGGGGAGACCTCCAGCTCAGGTCCTTCTTGCACGCTTCCCATAGTCATCTGGTTGGCCACTATGACAACAGGATGCTGAACTAGTTGGGCCATGATGCAGCAGGCTCCTCTTATGTTCTTATGTCCCACCTGATGCACCCTTGCAGCCCCGATGCACCTGATGCACCCTTGCAGCCCCGACCTTGCCGCCAGACTGCCCAGGTAAGCAGCAGTGACGCTGGTGTTGAGCGGACAGCTCTCTCCTTTGCCCCACTGTATGTGCCTCTGCTAAAGATGATCAACCGTTCATCTCAAAAGCTTCCAGATAACTTGACTGGGGGAACTAATCATCATCACCAGTCTTACAAACTGGCTCAGGTGGAATTTCAGAAGATAAACCTGAGTTTTCAGGTACTACTTCTGCATTTGGCAATAATATCTTCCCAGGAATAGGAAAATGTTGGCTTCTAATAAGTATCCCATGCGTGGTCTTAACAGAATATGATCTGAGTGTTTCATTTTGTCCTTGTATAGTAGCTGAAATTTGCTATGTCCTTTCTCCATCAAATTTGATATAAACTCTTTCTCCCAACTTTAAATGTGGCAATTCTTTCAATGAATTCTGTTGGTTGCAGACACACTCATAAATTCTTCCAACCTCAGTAATCTGAAGCAGAAACTTTTTCTAGGGCAGTCTGCTTTGGAATGAAATTTTCCTCTAGGGTTGGAATTGATGTTTTGATTTGCTCTTCCATCTGCAGTTCTGCTGGATTATAGCTATCAGTGGTGCTGAGCTGTAGATTAAAGACATATATGTGGGTTATTCTATCTCATGATTTTCTTTGTAATATGTGTTACTGTCTCTGCCTCATCCTTTGCTTGATGATAGTGAGGACAAGCGTAACATGACTAAAACTAATTCAGCTGCCATGAATTGGTTGCAGTTGTCAGTTACAAATTTGTTTAGAATGCCGAAGCAAACAAAGATATTATTCAACTGCACAGCAAGGCTGATGAGTGGTCTACAAGAATCAAATTGTGTCAGCCTCCCAATCCACACAAGCTAGCTGTTAAGCCTTTTCCAATGCTTATTTGATAAGCATGTCATGATTAAAGGTTCCTTCCATTGTATTGATCCACTTTGCCTATAGGAGTCACAGGTGAAAGTGGATACTGGCCCACTGAAACGCATTATATTTGAGGCTGATATGAAAATTTTGTCTCTGGGGTTAGATCTGTGATGGCCCATTCACATGTGCAAGAAGTTGCTTGATGTTGTGATAAACATGAATGTGTGAACCAGCCCTTTAAAGCTCATATTTAAAGGGGTAGAATAGAAACTTGCTTTTTAAGAAATAGTATGGCACTTGGGATGCTGAATTATGCACAAAGTACCACTTTTGGTGGCTCTTCTGCTCTTCTGTTGTAACATGGAATACACAGTGTGCAAAGAGAAATGTCTGGGACCTGCAGAGTGACTGACAGCTGAGAAACAGCATGTGAAGTTCAGTTTTCTCCAGGAGCAACTTCATTTCAGTTTGCCTTGGGGCCGCAGCTCATAAATGGTAAGTTTGGGCTACATAAAGTTGGTGGCTCTCCATCTAACAATACACTGCAAGTGCTCTTTTCCTTTGTGGGTTTTTTTCACTGTCTTGCCTTTCGAGAGACATAATAGAAGAGCAGATATTTATAGTCTTTTCTCAACTATCCAGTGTAGCACCCTGGAGTAAAAATTAAATGCCGAACATCTGCTTGAGATTTATGACGCCGGCAAGAATGTTGTCTCTTGCTTGCCATGCTATTTCCTTTCTCTGCAATAATAATCTCATTAGCTTGCACGACACGCATTCTTACGTTTATTGATCCACCAGTCTCCCACCTGTCTTCCTACCCCAAACTGCTGACTTCGAGATCATCCTTTAGGGCATGAGCAGGAAGACTTCTGGCATGTGGGATCTGCTTTTCTTTTCTTTTTTTTAAACAAGAACCTTAAGGTCCACCTACCAGAACCAGGTGCAAAATAGTGGGTTGGGGTGGAAGACAGCTTGCTCGAAGAATTAAGGAACAGGGTACCTCTGAGCACATGCTGAACCCTGGAATGTGTCCCCAGTAAGAGAGTTGAGCTCACAATCCCGTCACACAAAAATCCACTCCTGGTTTCCCACCCATGATTTCTTCATTTAAGCAGCCTGTAATTAACAAAATAGGAAAATCCATTTTGTTGTTGCTAAACAAATGGGAGTCTGAACGGGAATCAAAGCACTCAGATATCTTCTAGTAGGATCCTGACCTACCTTGGCTTCTACCCATCTCCTGATTTGGGGCACAATCCATGGAGCAATTCTTCTGGGAAGCACCACTTGGGAGCAATACTGTGCTGCCAATATACACTTCAGCATAGGACTCCTGCAATCAGCTTCATTTTACATAATCACCATGACACTCGTGTCTGATGTGATGCTACTGCAATGCCTGAGGTCGATTGTGTAGAGCAGGGTGGGGAAGTGGGTCTAGCTAGTGAGCCAATATTGACAGGTAGACAACTCTACCACCTACCTGTTAAAGCACAAAGGGTCTCCCTGTAGCTGCCTATTTACCACGGAGCCAAATTCAAGGTCCTCATATTAATTTACGAAGTCCAGGGTGCCTGAATCCTGCATGAATCCTTATATCCCAGCTTGATCGCTGAGATTGTCTGCAAGAGTAGCTTTTGTGGTCCCTGTGACGTCCTTCCCTGGCACCACCTGTGACGCTCTCACTTGTGGCTACCAGCAGACAGGATCGTCAGGTTTATTTTTACCCTTTACAGCACTAGCACTGATCTCAAAAGATCCCACTGCTAGGCAGCACCACCCAACACTCTGTAACCCTTTTAGCCAATAGACTGTGCCTAGTCTCTGCCTGGCTATTCGGATACCTTGTGTCAATGGGTACAGGTAATTTGTAAACCCCCCTGCATCCCCTTGACTCTGAAGCATACAGCCCTGGGTTTCTCTGTGGGACTGGATACACTTTCCTCCGATCCGCCGCTGCCACCATTCGATACAAACTGTTCATCCTTGGTTACTTTGCTATTCCCCCTGGTATGTGTATCCCAGCTGAAGGAATCAGGCTTTTATTTAACCAAGAAATATTTATTAAGAATTAGAAATAACAAGATTACTTAAGGAATGTTTCACAAGTATGGTTTCATCTATATTCTGTTATGTACTTGACTTCTTACTAATTGCCTCAGAACTCTGACTCACTCTCAACAACAACACCCACCTCCAAACACCACCAAAACCTCTCTTTCACCTCTCTCAACATCCAACATCCACCACCCTGATTCAACTGTCATTCTTCCATTTATACTCCCAGCCATTCAAACGCTCAGCCAATCATCCAGCATTCTACTGCTCATGTACTCCCCCCTTCTCTTTCACTCCACTTACCATATGTCTTCTATATAACCAGCACTTACCATATTTACAATATAAGCAGGAACATCACAGTCCCCCGAGTTGGTGAGGCTCATTTGACATGGACACAAAACCAACCCTTCAGTGTCACTGGCCCAGTCCTGTGGGATGCCCTTCCAAGAGAGATCCAGCAATCACCTTCTCTTTTAACCTTTAAACGTTTGCTGAAAGCTTTTCTGTGCTGCTTGGCTTATGCAGACAATGAAGATACAGAAAACGTATCCAGTAATAGTTAACTGATGATCTGTTATTTAAATTTTGTATGCCGTTTTGTGTGTGTGTGCGGGGTGTGTGTGTATGTATTAGAGTAAACAGCTTTGATTTTAAAAAAATTGTGGTATACAAGTATTTATAAATAAGCAACTAAATAAATATACAGCCCCTTTTAAATATATTTGCAGGTGGGGTTCAGATTCAAATTGCATCTGCAAATGGACATATTTCCTCTGCAGATGGCACCAGCAAATGGACAGAGCAGGGCTTGGCACTTTAATCAGCGCTGTCAGTAAGCCTCACTTGCAAAGGAGCAATTGGGAACTCACTCTAAGGTCTTAGCTGTTCCTTTCGAGCCTTGTCCTTACCTGCCCTACCTTACTTATGGCATCAAATGTGGAGCAGGTGTGGAGCCAAACTGAGACCAAAGCCAGGCCTAAGGAAGCCTGTGAGCCAGAGCTTTTCCACCCCTGGTGAAGAATAGGGATTGGAACCCTGTGGCCCTCCAGATGTTGTTGGACTCCAACTCCCATTAGCACCAGCCATCATGGCCAAGTCTAGAGGGAATTCAATGGCAGCATCACAAGTGTGGCATAACTAGGGATCTAACAGGTAATGAACTGGGTGGACTGGAAACAGAAGAGAGGCATGGCATAGGGAGTCCCGAAAATCTCGATCCTTGAACACTCTACGCTTCATTCGGGAGAATGCGGCACTTGCAGAGCTCAGATGATGTTGAATTTCAGCATCAGTGTCAGCTTTTACAGAGAGATGGCTGCCAAGATAGGGGAAGTGATCAATGTTCTCCAGCATCACACCATTAAGTTGGATTGATGGTGCTACAGAAGGACTAGTTCGCACCTGTTGATGAAGCACTTTGGTTTTTTTAATATTAAGTGAGAGCCCATGCTTTCCATATGCTTCTTCAAAGACATTTAGGATAGTCTGAAGATCTTTCTCTGAGTGTGCAGAGACTACATTATCATCGGCATATTGAAGTTCTATGACAGAGGTTGACATTACCTTACTTTTTGCTTTCAGCCTATTGAGATTAAAAAGCTTTCCATCTGTTCCATATATGATTTCCACACCAGTAGGAAGTTTCCCCTCACTAAGGTGTAGAATCATAGCAATGAAGATAGCAAATAAGGTAGGAGCAATGACACATCCCTGTTTTCTGCCTGATCCGACTCTGAATGGATTGCTCTGAAAGCCATTGTTATCCAAAATTGTCGCTATCATGTTAAGGGATGAGCTTGCAGTATCCCCTAATTTGGATGAAGTCAGTAAAGCCATCAATCAAATGAAGAACAACAAAGCTAGTGGACCTAATGGGATTCCTGCTGAAGCCTTTAAAGAAGGTGGGCCTGAACTTACACAACAACTTCATAAGCTCATTGAAAAAATCTGGATGAGGGAGGAGATCCCGGAAGACTTCAGGGACGCCATAATTATCACCCTTTTTAAGAAGGGTGATAGAACAGATTGTGGGAACTATCGAGGTATCTCTCTTCTTGCTACCGCAGGTAAAATCCTTGCAAGGATAATCGCAAATCACCTCCTACCGATCTCAGAGGATGTCCTCCCCAAATCTCAAAATGGTTTCCACCCTTCCAGGGGGACAGTGGACATGATCTTCACTGCACGACAGCTTGAAGAAAAATGCCGGGAGCAGAATCGACCTTTATATATGGCGTTTATCAAAAGGTCCCTGGTTCAATCTCTGGCAACTCCCGGTAAGGCTGAGAATATTTCTTGTTTGGAACTCTGGAAAGTCACTGCCAGTGATGACCTTGATTGGCCTCTTTGAATCCTTCCCATTTGGAATACCAAAACTCAAGAATAGGGAAAATGTGGCGTTCCTAAAATAGCTTTTTTTTTTTGCATGGGGAATGGAGGAGGGAATAAGAAAAGGTCTGGTTGGACTTTGCTCTCCCTTTGGGGAGGAGAGAGGAAAAAGGACTCAGGCTAAACATTTCAGGCCTGGTTATGAGACAGGAATGGATTTGGTCACCTTGGTGGATGACCTATGCTGGGAACCGGACAGGGGGAGTGTGTCCTTGTTGGTTCTGCTGGACCTCTCAGTGGCTTTCAGTACCATCAACCATGGTATCCTTCTGGGCTGCCTCACTGGGATGGGACCTGGAGGTATTGTTTTACAGTGGCTCCTCACCTTTCTGGAGGGATAAGCCCAGAAGGAGTTGCTGGAGGATTCCTGTTCAGCTCCTTGGCAATTGGCCTGTGGAGTCCCTCAGGGTTCCATCTTGTCCCAATGCTATTTGACATATACTTGAAACAGCTAGGAGAGATTGTCCAGGGTTTTGGGGTCTAGTGCCACCAGTATGCTGATGACACGCAACTCTATTTCTCCTATCCACTTAAATCCAAGAAAGCTATTTCAGTTCTAAACCAGGATTTGTCATCAGCAATGGATGGGATGAGGGAAAGCAAACTGAAGCTTAATCCAGATAAGACAGAGGTGCTTCTGGTCAGTTGAAAGGCAGGTCAGGGTATAAGGATTCAACCTGTGCTGGATGGGGTTACACTGTCTCTGAAGACATGGGTTCACAGTTTGGGTGTACTCCTGGACTCAGCCCTGGGTCTGGATACTCAGGTTTCAGCGGTAGCCAGGAGTGCATTTGCCAGTAAAAACTAATGCACCAACTGTGGCCATTCCTGGAGATATCTGATCTAGTCACGGTGACACATGCCTTAATTACATCCTGTTTAGAGTACTGTAACACCCTCTACATGGGGCTGCCTTTGACAAATGTTTGGAAACCTCAGCTGGTCCAAAGAGCTGTGACCAGATTGTTAACTGAGGCTGATTACAGGGAGCCTCTGGCTCCCTTGTTACAACAGCTACTGGCTACCAGTTTGTTTCTGAGAACAATTCAAAGTGCTGGTCACCTATAAAGCCCCATAAGGCTCAGGTCCTGGCTATGTGAAGGACCATATATTCCCATATGAGCTTCTTTGAGCTCTAAGATCTTCGGGGGAGGCCCATCTCTTTGTCCCACCACCCTCGCGGATATGTCTGGTGGGAACACAGGAGAGGGCCTTCTCTGTGGCTGCCCCAAGGCTTTGGAACTCCCTTCTTAGGGAGGTTATACTGGCTCCCTCCTTACTGTTCTTCCACCAGCAAGTGAAAACGTTTCTATTCCGACAAGCTTGGGGGAACTGAATGCAAGAGCTTTTAATGCTGTTCTACTTCTGTTTGACGGTTGTAATGGATATGTTTTAAGTGGTTTTAATTCTACAGATAGTTTAATTACATTTTAACAATAAGTTTCTGTTATGTTTTTATCTGTATTTGTTTTAATTTTTGTAAGCCACCTTGACTCCCAGTTTTGGGGGAAAGCACCCTTCTCCTCCTCCTCATATGCCACTGGCTGCAAGCAGGCAGATTTGATGAGTTTAAATTTATTTTTTAAAGGGGGGTAGGTGACAAGCCAAAGGAGCTGTTTTTCCCCAGATTTTTTTTTGGGGGGGGACATCTTGATTAATGAATGAACGTGATTCCATGATCATGCAGCAGCACCTGTAAGGAGATAAGCTAGGTATTCTCTAAAACGGAAGAGGAGAAGGAGGAATGATGCGGTACAGGGAAGCTTTGTTGCCATACAGAGAGAGAGAGACCGAGATTTGGGTGGGCTCCCCAGCCCTTCACTGTACACCATAAATCAAGCCTGTTTGGCCATCCCAAAGGGTGGAAGAGAGAGCATTGCAAAGGAGGAACAGAAATGACGCACCTACTCTTGAGTAATGTCCAGGCATTTAACAAGGCAGCTGTTGTCCCCAACCCCCTTTTAATACATCTGTTGGGTTGGTAACTTACAAGTCTACTGTTCAGTCAGGATGGAGGAGACCCATAGCTGATTCCCACCCCAGCCCTTGTAAAGAACGAGGAGCACAATCCACCGAGAAGCTCCACTACTTTGTATCTTTACTGTTTGCTTCATTTGGAGGGAAGGCGTGTGGGCATAAGGTCTCTTGAATAGGAGCACCACGCATGCACACTGCCTGCTCAGGATAAAATCACCCAACATGCATGAGTAACTTTATTCCAGCCTGGCAGCCACTTAGCAGGCAAGTAACTCCAATTGAAGAGTGCTGACACTGCGAGCCTTCTGTACAGCCCAAACTGTCCACTTGAGGAGGATGGCAGCTGGTAGATTGCAGGTCAGCTGGGTTGGGGGGGTGGCACCCACTGGAGCTCACACCCTTTGGGCCCCCTGGGGAATTCCTTGCAGCTTGAGGCCTGTCCTGCCCAGAGCCGAAGGATCCCGACTGAGGCGAGGTGGTGTCTTTCTTTTTATTAAAGTTATGGTTACATCCAAAGCACTGCGCTTCATTCACCTGTTTACTCTGACTCACTACTTTTCCTAACTAACCTAACTAAGCAGTCTCTGCAGTGTTTGGGGAGAGGTGACTCAGCACGTGTGCCTTGGAAGGCACCGATTTAAGTAGGGAAGGTTTTCGTGTGCAAGCGGTGGCTCTGCCTGAGTTTCACCTTTTGAAAGTCTCTCTTGTGCCTCCTCGCTCAGGGCGAGGGAGGGGGCAAGTCTCAGATGCCACATCAGGCAGGGGGGCTTTGCTAGGTGACAACACGGGCTCTGGAAGTTGAGCGCTGATTGACTGGGAAGCATTTGAAGTGTCTGGCAGGGATTCCTGCATGGCCGTGGATGGTGTAATGGGGAAGTCACTTCCCAACTGCTCTGGCATTGGACTCGCAGGAGGTACAGGAACTGCATCTGTGGAAGTGCTGGGCATGGGAGTTTGAGGTCTGCCAGAACCCTCCCCGCTACTCTCCCTTCCTCCTGCTTCCCAAGAAACCTTGTCCTCATCTGACTCCACTCCCCGATCTAGCTCCCCTTCAGTCTGGGGTACAACAAGGCCACTGGCCAGTGCCCAAGTTCACCATGTGCTACTGCTGGCCCTGACTGTCAGAGTAAAGAACTCACTAGGGGGTGTCTGGATGTAAGACTCATTCTGGGGCACTGAGGATCCTGGGGGCCTCGTGGTGAGATAGGGAACTTGCCACATTAGCCTATTGTATAAGGATAAATTTTACATATGTTGTTCTGCTGACTTTTACCTCTGGCCCTGCCCACCACTAGGGATGGGTGAGAAATTTGATTCAGTTTGCATTTAAGGCTGAACTTATTGAATTCACACTTTCTGAAACAATATGAGAACCGAAAGACAGCCATCCTTCAAAATCCACACTCGAATTTTGCAATGCACTTTGACAACCAGTGTTTACAAAAAATCTTATGTTTGGGGAAAGTGTGCATAAAAATGAGCATATGAGCAAAAATAACATAAAGAAATGCATTAGATAACGAGAAACAGTTTTCATTGGTCAAAATTGGCTACCCAAATGTGTTTGTTAGGAGAAATTTGCACTTAGGTGCTGGAGAATTTTCATGAGGATTTAAAAAAAATAATCACAAATTGCAGCAGAAATGTGGAGACCTGATTTATGATTGGAAAAATGAGAAACTGAGAGAACTGAAACTGACAGATCTTTCCATCCCTACCCACCACTGGCATGTTGCCTCGGGAAGTTTGCCTGGAAGGGAATGGGGCTCTCGAGATGAAAAAGGTTCCCCAACCCTGGATTACAGTCTTAAAAGACCTCTTCAGCTTTGCTATCATATCACATTGTCCTTTACTGCTGCTCTGTGCTTTAGAAGGGCCCCATGTGTTCTGCTAAGTGCTAGAGACAGATCAGGATAGTTGCTGGTTTTATGTTTTCAAAGGGACAGCAGACATCGCTCCTTTAGCCCAGAATGCCCTGTCGTAACCTGAGATCTTCTCGTTTTGTGGCATGGTCTAACCTAAACTCATAAAGGCACACTGCTGCCATTGCTTCTGGTAAGGCTTTTAAAGAGTTGCCACACATAAGCGAATCTTAAAAATCAAAACCAGGTTAAACCGTGGCAGTGTCCCCATTTGGCCTCAGTACAGCAAGCAGCCGTGATTAATGAGCCAAATCACAATTAAAAGGAAAACGTGCATGGTGGAAAACTGTCTCCAAAATGGAACCATGCCTTTTCAAGCAAGGTTGACTGAAAGACTGCATTATTATTATTAATTTAAATAAGCTGTAATTCTCTTAAAGATGTATGCATTGCAAAAATGAGCAACAGTTCCATTTCCAAGCTTTTTAAAGATGTATCGATATATGTCACTTTGGCACACAGAATGCTTCTTGTGGTTCCTGCTTTGAAATTTAAAATGCATGGCTAGGAGCCAGTCACTGAGCACAATGATTCCCAGGAGGGATGTCCCACTGTCAGAGGCAGAATACTTTGCCGACATGCGGCTCTGCTTTCAAAGCTGACAATGGGATGGTGTTGTGTCAAGACTAGTACGTTGGATTGCAGCCAGCTATCATGATGAGAAGCGTCACTGTAATTCGGTTTATATGGGGAGCTTCATGCAAGCAGGGACTCCCCCATTCTTCTACCTGTGTACAGTAGGGATGGACTGATCTGCCAGTTTTGGTTCTCTCCATTTCTCAATTTTCCAAACTTAAATTAAATTCTCCACATTTCGGCAGCAATTCACGATTCATTTATTTATTTAATAATGAATGCCACCCTGGGCTCCTGCTGGGAGGAAGGGTGGGATATAAATCAAATAATAAATAAATTTTTAAAATCCTCATGGAAATTCATCAGCATTCTAGTGTGGATTTCTCCTAATAAACACATTTTTGTATGCAGTTTTGACTAGGTACACATTTTTTTCAAGCCATTTCCCCTAACATAATGCATCTTTGTACGTTGTTTTCACTAAGATATTCATTTTTATGCACACTTTCCCATAATATATTATTATTATTATTATTGTTAACTTTATTTGTACCCCGCCATTTTTCCAAATTGGGACTCACGGCGGCTTCCAGATAAAAAACAGATACAATTAAAACCTACCAAAGTTAAAAGCATATAATACATAAGTAAATAAATATAGACAGATATAATTAAAAAATGAACTCTAATTTGAAATATCATTAAACTGTTTCTGATAATTAAAAACTATACTCATAAAATCAGAATAATTAAAAAATAAACAAGCAAGAGCAATATGACCTCTTTTGGGCCTATCCTTAGCCGCCTTCCGAATCAAAGGCTTGCTGAAATAAGAAAGTTTTTACCTGTCAACAAAAGGACTGCAGGGAAGAGGCCATTCTTATCTCCTTAGGGAGGGAATTCCAAAGCCTAGGGGCAGCCACCGAGAAGGCCCTATCTCGTATCCTCACTAGTTGTACTTGTGCGGATGAAGGTATTGAAAGAAGGGCCTCTCCTGAAGATCTCAGGGCCCGGGCAGGCACATAGAGGGCGATGCGGTCTGACAAATAGCCTGGACCCAAGCCATGTAGGGCTTTATAGGTCAACACCAGCACTTTGAATTGTGTCCGGAAACAAACTGGCAGCCAGTGGAGCTTTTTTAGCAGGGGAGTTGTATTGTCCCTGTAATCAGCCCGTTAACATTCTGGCTGCAGCACGTTGTACCAGCTGAAGTTTCCGAGCAGTCTTCAGAGGCAGCCCCACGTAGAGCGCGTTACAGTAATCTAAACGGGATGTGACTAAGGCATGTCTCACCGTGGCCAGATCGGACGGGTCAAGGAACGGGCGCAGTTGGCGCACTAATCTCAAATGTGCAAAAGCCCTCCTGGCCACTGCAGAAACCTGGGAATCCAAATTTAAAGCTGAGTCCAGGAGGACACCCAAACTGCGAACCTGTGTCTTCAGGGGGAGTATAACCCCATCCAGCACAGGCTATATCCCTATTCCCTGATCTGCCTTACAACTGACCAGGAGCACCTCTGTCTTGTCTGGATTAAGCCTCAATTTGTTCACCCTCATCCAATCCACAACTGACGTCAGACACTGGTTTAAAACTAAGACAGCTTCCTTGGAAGAAGGTGGAAAGGAGAAATAGAGTTGGGTGTCATCTGCATACTGGTGGCACTGAACTCCAAATGCCCGAACAACCTCTCCCAGCGGTTTCATGTAGATGTTAAATAACATAGGGGACAAAACTGAACCCTGAGGGACTCCACAGGCCAATGGCCAAGGAGTCGAACAGGAGTCCCCCAATACCACCTTCTGGGTTCGCCCCTCCAAGAATGACTGGAGCCACTGCAAAATAGTGCCCCCAAGTCCCATCCCAGCTAGGCGGTCCAGGAGGATACCATGGTCGATGGTATCAAAAGCCGCTGAGAGGTCCAGTAGAACCAACACACTCCCGCTGTCCAGTTCTCTGCGTAGGTCGTCCACCAAGGCGACCAAAGCCGTCTCCGTCCCATACCCAGGCCTGAAACCAGATTGAAATGGATCTAGATACTCTGTTTCATCCAGGAATCTCTGGAGCTGGGAGGCCACCACACACTCTATTACCTTACCCAAGAATGGAATATTGGACACTGGCCGGTAGTTATCCATATATGCATTTTTGTTAAATGTTATTTGGTTGGAGAACTGAATCGCAAAATTTGGGTGAGTGCAAATTTCAGAGGATGACTGTTTCGGTTCTCATATTGTTATGGAAAATGCGAATTCAATAGATTTGCCTTTAAGTGTGAACCGAATCAAACCTCTCCCCCATTTCTTGTGTACAGTGATATCAATAAAGCAAAGCAATAAAGCAAAGCCATTCCAGCTTTCTACTGGTTAGCCTTTAAGACTTGCAACTTCAGAGAATTAGGGAAGTCCTACCATTTCAACTGAATTCTATAAAAAAAAATGTTCCATATTTCTCCTACATTTCCCTGGCAGGTCAGCCCAAGTTTCAGTGGAAAATAAAAGATTAAACTGAAGATACATAATTGCCATATATTAGCTAGTACTTTTTTAAAAGTCTTACTTAAGTTAGAATTTCTGGATCATGTAATTTAGGATAGCCTTAATTTCTTTAAACTAAGTGACAGATTTGGCAGAATTCATTATTTTCTCCAAACTAAAGTTCATCTTTTAGTGCTGCTGTAGCAGCAATGTGCCAACTGCTAATTAAGACTTCCTAAAAAAAAGGAAATGGCTGCAATCCTGCATACAGTCAAGCTGCTTATCTACTACTGATTTCCAACAGGTTTTTGAGCAGTTTGATTGGGTGCAGGACTGCAGCCATGATTTCCCATGGTCTATCAGCCTAGTCCTCATTTGCAAAGATAGCTGAATTCAAACTTCAGAAGGCAAGATGGCATTGGAGCAATCAAACAGCTATTGTTGCTCTGGCATTGTCCCAATAGCATCTTTCCATCTTCAGTTTTAGAAAGCCTTGGGCAATTATATAGACAAGCTTTAGGACAGTTGCTTCAGTTAGACAATATAAGATATTCTAGGAAAGATGGAGCCACTCGATGGCCTGACTAAGACTGGACTTTGTTATTATCTGATTCAGAGTATTCCTCCTTTGCACATTGTACTGCTTGAAGGGAACAGGAAGCAGGGATGTGCTGTCTGGCCATACAGCCAACTTGTGGAGGGTGATGGGGATGAGGGAGGCAAAGCTAATGAGCTGATCCTCATGCCCCCCCGCATGGGGGGGGGTCTAATCACCCTCTACAAGGTGATTGTCTGAAGTGGGGAATCCCCTATATTCATTTGGGGCTATATAATGTGAGGACAAGCAGGCTTCAGACAGTCACCCTTCAACTTGTGGAGGGATGATGTGGATTGGGGGGACAGAGCTAGCTCAATATCCATATGTCACTAATAACACCCTACAACTGGAAGCCGGCCTGCCTACCATTGAAACACGCATTTGGAAGCTCAAAACAAAGCTATGGCTAAAACTGCGGTTCCTTCCCATGGGACTGGCTCCCCTAGTACTTATTGACACATACCAATCGTCCTGGCATAAACTACTGATCAGGAAACTGGCAACACTCGGCTTTTCGCTTACTACCATCTCTATGCTAGGGTATTCTAAAGCATGGTCAGCTTTTTCCCAACGTATAATGGATATAGAATTTCAAACCCATTTATCACTGACCACACTTAAGCCCGTCGTTACCATCCCTACCAGGGGTTTTGCACCTGCGCAATATCTTAGCAACCTTCCTAATGTTGGATATAGAAAAATATTTACCATGGCGGGATTTGATGTGCTCCCGTCAGCTCTGCTTGAGGGTAGATTCCATGGAATTCCGTGCACAGAGCGGTTGTGCCTGTGCGGGATGGGAGAAGTTGAGACAATAACCCATGTACTCTTGTCCTGTTCCTATTATCATGACATCCGCACTTCCAGTATAACCCCTATCATTCAATCGATCCCAGGCCGTGATTCCTTATTCTATACCAGTTACCTGCTAATGGGTTATCATCCGCAAATTACATATACTGTTGCAAGGTTTTGTGCCATGGCTACTACCATTCGTAGTATGATGTTAAGACAAATGTCTGCATAGTTGGGCCCTGACAATTGTTGTACGATTTTAAATAGTTTTAAAAACAGTTTTAATCGTTGCTGATGGTTTTGTACTGGTCATTGACCGTAATAAAAATTCATTCAATATCCATATATACACCCCAAACATGTGAAATTTCCTGATTTCTATCACTCTTGAATGATACTAATATGACAGAGTTATCTCTGTTTGCTCTGGTTTCTTCAGAATCCACCTGCCTCCCACCCACTCACCCACCGTCCTTTGAGAATTGTTGCCTGACAGAAACATCCATTATTATATTCACTCATGGCAGATAGTTGACGTTGAAGATGATACCATTAGGGCAACGTGGGGCATCTTCAAATGGACCAGATGTTGCCAGCTCAGGATGGTTACCCAATGACATATTTGCCAAGAGTCCTCATTTATCCAGCAGCAGTTGGAGAGAACATCTGGTGCTGGGAATTCATCAGCCATCCTTCATCGGCTGCCTTTCGAACAAAATAACTGCAAATACTGATAGGGTTTTGCTAGAAGCGAGGAAAGTGGCAGAAGGCTTCCAGAGTATGAAGGATGTAAAGATTAACCTCGATGATAAGCAAAACAGAAAGGACCATCTTTCTTAGTGCAACCAAGCCTATTAGGCAACCCTAGTGCAAACAGAAGCCAATGTGGCACCCTCCAGTGTGGCTGGACTACAGATTCCATCATCCCTGACCATCAGCTATGCTGGCTGAGTCTGATGGGGGTTGGATTCCATCAACATCAGGAGAGCATTGTGTTGGCTACATAGTGGCTAACTCTGTTTTTCTCTCCCTCTGCCTATCAATCCCTTTCCCCAAGGCATTCTGGGAATTTTAGCTCTATGTCTCCTAACAACTCTCAGCACCCTTAACAAACTACAGGTCCCAGAGTATGTTGGGGAAAGCCATGAGTGCTGAAGGTGGTATAATAGTGCTTTAAATGTATAGTGTAGACGGGGCCTTTAAGTTCAAGGGAGTGGTTTTGGTACACAAAGCCCTATATAGCTTGGGACCAGAATACCTGAAAGATCGTCTTACCCCTTATATACCCAGTCAGTCACTGCGCTCTGCAGGTGAGGGCCTCCTGCAGATGCCATCTTTTCAGGAGGTCTGTTCCACACAACATAGGAAGTGGATCTTTAGTGTTGTGGCACCTACTCTTTAGAATTCCCTGCCCTTAAATATTAGGCAGGCGCTGTCTCTGTTGTCTTTTCTGCACCTACTGAAGACCTCCCTCTTTCAACAAGCCTTTTAAGTAGAGATCTTATCCTAGTTTGCGTCTGTGTTGGAATTGCTTTTAAAGATTTTTTAAAGATGTTTTGTTTTAATATATTTTAAAGTCTGTTTTTAAGATGTTTTAGAGTGTTTTTGTTTGCCACTCTGGGTTCCTTCTGGGAGGAAGCATGGGATATAAATAAGAAAGAAAGAAAGAAAGAAAGAAAGAAAGAAAGAAAGAAAGAAAGAAAGAAAGAAAGAAAGAAAGAAAGAAAGAAAGAAAGAAAGAAAGAAAGAAAGAAAGAAAGAAAGAATCTGAACATCTCAATCAGGGCTGGCTAACTGGCAAACCAGGAGCTACAGGCTGTGTCTATAACAATTCAAACTTTTCCAAATGTCTTTGTGTGATGGGAAACACAAGGAATAAATGAATCTGACCCCCTGGTAACACACGTCTATTCTTTTCTGGAAGCAGAGTTTATTAAATTCAGGGATGGTACTCAACACGTAGCATGGATATTCCTGAGGTTATGGTGAAATGCAAGGGAGATGAGAAGTCAAGGAGTATTACTGTCAAATCTATCCCATATTTCAACATGTGTGAAGCCTGGAGCTAAGACAATGAGAAATAACGTCTTAAGAAATCTAGTGATTTGGATGGCAGTCAGCACTATAAACAAACAGCAATAGAAAAAAGGTCTGTGTTTAAAGTAGGCCTCAGCAGGGCTGGCTCCAGGCATGCGGGGGCCCTTGGGCATGAGCTTGCCCTGGTCCCCTGGTGGGTGGTGGCGTGTGCGTGTGCGCACATATGTGCGCACGCTCGCCCCACCTGCACACGGCCCCCCTACCTGTCTAGTCTTTATCATTGCCCTTAATGAAGATGGCAGCTGTGGTTTCCCTAAGGGGAATGAAGCCTCCACCGCCACCTTTGTTGATGGCACATGTGCGTACTACGCGCGCGCATCTCTGCCATCAACTAAGATGGCGGCAGCGGCTTCAGTACCTTAGGGAAGCTGCGGCCGCCATCTTCATTAAGGGCAATGCTAAAAAACTGGCTGACAGGTAAGTGGGGGTGGGGGGGGTGCGGATTGTGGAAGGGGAGCGGAGGGCCCCTCAGGGGCCCCTCAGGGGCTCCTGTAGCTCCGGGGCCCTCGGACCAGTGCTCAACCTGACCGCCCTTTAGAACCGGCCCTGGGCCTCAGGCATTACCGACGCTCTGGTATTAAAAGTAAAAAAAAAAGTTCTGTCATATTTTCAAGAGGTAATTATTTGCTAGAAGAGGAATGATTTTCACAGTACAATATTAAGTCTGTTTGCCTTTGGGCCATTGAACTGTTTGCTCAATTTGACACACACACACACATCCCAAAATGAGAAGTCTGTCTGCATCACCTCAGTAATGATGTAGTTGGCAGAGGGCCTCCAGAGCCTAAAGCTGTAAAGCTGCTTATGCAGACTCACAGCCAGGGGGCAGTAGCGCTACAGCTGCACACACTGTAGATTATCCTGAAATATTCTTTGAGTGAAGACAAAAGAGAAACAGAAGTCACGGCAGATTTTTCGCCTGTGCTATGTGTCTTGTTGTGCACCTTCAATGTCCACAGTGATTTGCAGAAGAAAAGCCGAGTTGGCGAGGCTCATTTAACATGGACACGGAATCGAGATTTCAGTATCATCAGCCCAGTTCTCTGGAATGCTCTGCCAAGAGAGATTCAGCAGGCACCTTCTGTTTTAACTTTTAAGCACCTGCTGAAAACCTTTCTGTTCTGTCAGACTTATGCAGGCAATTAAAGAAGTTGCTTTTTTCGCAACAGTTGGCCTTTGTTTTTACTGCATTTTTAATGCTGTTATTCTATGGTGGTTGTTTTTTTAACGTGTTGTAAACCACGTTGATTTTTTAAAATGAAATAGCGGCATACAAATATTTGTATAAACAAACAAACAAACAAGAAGGCAGGTCCCTGCCCTGAAAAGCTTCCAATGTAAAACTCAGGGAAAGTAGCACAGGGAGGGGATGGACATGGAGTTGCAGGTAAACTGGAAGAATCTGCATTTCATTGCAACACATGCCATTCAGTTATATAGTGGAGGGGAAACCTATGGCACTCCAGATGTTGTTAGACTCCAACTCCCTCATCCCTGACCACTGGCCGTGCTGCCTGGGGCAGCTGGGATTAGGAGTCCAGCAATGTCTGGAAAGCCACAGATTTCCCAACCCTGAGTTATATGTACTTACAAAGAGTGGCTGGAATCTTGAACAGGGAGCACTTCACACTGAAACATTTGTAACCAGTGGTGGCTGGTGACTCCATGTCAGTGGGGCAGTGGAATCTACTCCAGGTTTTAGTCTAAACATTCAAGGAGCAATCCAGAGTACTTCAGCACCTTGGACAGCTCCTTGAAAGTTCAGCATGTTAAAAAGAAAAAAGTGAGCATGCATGGGTGACACAACTCAATCTTCTTCAGAGGCCCTGCTCTGAGGGCTCTTGCCAAATGAGGCAGGTCATCACCAGGGAAAGGGGCCTTTTCAATTGTGGTACTCCAGTGATGGAACAGCCTTCCCAGTGAAGTTTGCCGCATACCATTTTTGTGGTGAAGAGCTTCTAGTTCAACCAGGCCTTTTATATAGCCTGTATCTTTTAGTGATCTGCCTCTCTTGGTCCAAAAACCTGTGTTTTCATTGTGTTTTTCATTAATTTCATTTCATTTCCATTTATGAATTGCTTCCCATCAAATATCTCGAGACAATTTCACGATAAAAACAATTACTCGATCTCATGTATATGGAACTCCTACTGGGAGAAAGGACAGGATATAAATCTAATAAAATAAATAAATAAATACACAGGATAAATTCTAATCGTGTTTGCTTGGTGAGCGGGCCAGGGAAAGTATGTTGTGGGATAGCCATAAAAACTGAATTGATGAATAGATAAAACTCAAAATGCTAACGACAAATTTTGATTAAATATTCAGTTTTTTTTTTAAATGCCAAGAAGCCCAAATTTCTGGCTCTTACACAAACACACACACACACACACCTGGCACAGGGGTTCTCCCCACTTTCCCCCTGGTAAACCTGACCAGGCTGTGCATCCTCATCCCTGCAGCTGTCTGGCAATCCTGTTGTTCCCTCATGGAATAATCAAGGATGCTGTCTCCGGCCCCATTTGTACTCTACATTTAAAACAGTATCGTACCACTTTAACCAGTCATGGTTCCCCCAAAGAATTCTGGGAGCTGTAGTTTCTTCTTAGAGCTGCTAGGCGATCCCTATTCCCCTCACAGGGCTACAATGCCTAAAAGTGTGACTGTGCTTGCATTATCATGTGCTCTTGCTCTGTTTCCTAAACCTGTTTGTTTGGGGGTTTTTTGTATTTGTGTTGTTGTGATACAAGATTAAAACTGAATTTTTGAGAAAACAAGCTCCTCACTAGTTTTTAACTTCTTAGTTATAAAATAAACTATTTTTTTATACCATTTGGTATCGCCTTGTTTGTTTTATACCATTTGGTATCACGGTATCCTTAACATCTTTTTTCTTGTGAAACAAAAAACTTTCCAGTCATCTAATGTCTGGTGTCCATACTAAATTATCTGTTAACTTGACCTTTACATAACATACCCTATTATGTAAGTTAATACACTCTACATGGAGGAGGAGTGAGGGGGAAGGTCACTACCTTTCCTTCCCCTGACCTGGCCCTCACATCCTCTCCACAAGTGACTGGGAGGGGGGATTGACTAGAGCCATGCCCGCCCCCCAATGCCCCACCTAGAAATGTGGCTGCCCCATCTAGGAAGGCTGGCTACAGGGCTGGTCTCAGTACAGTACTATACACAGGTACCTGACCTCTTTGATATTTTCAGGATTGCCTAGAAACATGGTTAACGACTTTCGTGACAGAGAGCCGAGTAAAAATATGTCACTGTCTCTGACTTTCAAGACATTTCCAAGCATGAAACATGGTGCACTTTATGTGACTGAAAGCATACGTGCCAAGCTCATAATTTAAGATGACACATCAACTGTGTTTTCTGCTCAGAAAGATGGTATCAATCAATGTGCCCAGATTTGAAAAGGACATCCACAGGCCATGTGAAATACAGTTCGCTGTTCTAGGGAGGTGCAACATGTGTTCCCTTGTTGGCTCGGTCTTTCTCAAGCAGGAATGGGGAAACTTCAATGCATGTGGCCCTCCAGGCCTGTCTCTGGCCCTTGGAACTCTCCCTAGGCCACACCTCTTCCCCAGCCATACCTGGAGATGGAGCCTGGGACCTTCTGCATGTAAAGCATGTGGTCTACCACTGAGCAAAAGCTCCCCATTCTTTTCTTAAGAATGCCAGTGTGGTTCTTTACATAGGATGCTATGGGGTCCAACAAGCATGGAGGGTATGCACAATTGCCCATGAAACTTTCTCTGTTTTCCCACCCTGCAAGTCTGGATTATACCTCACACTGAAGCTCCCTTGTGAAATTGCCCTCCACACAGTCTGACTCAGTATAAGGCTGCTTCCTAGATTCTCTCTGTGTTCTTAAGAACCTTCTGTATAGGACAAACACTTCATGACTACAGATAAATAATTACATTTGCACTGCATGCTTCCTGGCTTGTGTTTGCTTGTCTAAAAGAATGATTTCCGGATGATGCAGCAAGCCTGCATCTTTCCTATTGTTTTTTTTTAAGGTGGAAGAGAAGACCGTGGTTTACGTTAAACCTGTATAATTACTTTTTAAAAAATGTGTCTGCAAAAAAAAAAAAAATCGCACTATGAATGTTTCATCTTTCTGTCATCCCCAATAAAATCTCTCCAATTATGCATGCCCAGCATGCATGAACTTTGAATACTTTCTTCCCCCGTTATGCTTCTGCAGAGAGAGGAATGAAATGTAAAATACCAAAAGTAAATCAACAGGGTGAACAGACCTCCAAAGATTTACAGAAACTAGTATGGAATCAGATTTAGAGAAACTAGTTTGGAATCATAATTAAAATGTGAAAAAAATGAACAGAAAACAAACCTCAGCACTCCACAGGTTTCCATATCCTCTAGTATTTTGCCAATAACCATGGAGATTGCATGTTAAGGTGCCCATCTTAGCTTCTGCAGCATATAACAAGTAAACACCTTAGGGACAGGAGAAGTAAGCAATGCCGTATGCAATGCAGAACTTTTGGGGTCTCCATGAGGGCATCATTCCCTTTAATATTGTACCATTGAATGTATTATCCAGTAGAGACAGAGTGAGCAATGTTGTATTATTGGTTATAGCTGGATTGTGCATGTGCTGCCTAGAGTGAGAGTCTGTATGCTTCAAAGATGCCCAATACTACTCAGTATGAGAAACTGAACTGGTATTGAGTATGGCCCTACCTGGGTGAGAGACGGGGAGGGAGTGGCTGCTACGTATTTTTGTAGGCTACGTATTTGTTCCTTATGGTGGTTTGGCTGGAGATAAGTTATCTCAATGGTTTGTGGGAATGAATCTGGACCCATCACTGAAAAGTGGTGGACTTAGGGGAGTGGGGCTGCCTTCAAGTTGATCCCGGCTTATGGCGACCCTATGAATAGGGTTTTCATGGTAAGTGGTATTCAGAGGGGGTTTACCATTGCCTTCCTCTGAGACTGAGAGGTAGTGACTGGCCTAAGGTCACCCAGTGGGCTTCATGGCTGTGTGGTGATTCGAACCCTGGTCTCCCAGGTTGTAGTCCAACACTCTAACCATTACATCACATGTAGCCAATGCTAGAACAATTTAGACCCCACCCAAAAAAGCCCACATGTATGGATGCTTGATAATTGGGTTTTCACAATAATCCAACCACAAACAGGGCAAGTATGGATCTCGAGGCCACCAACTGAATATGGAAAATGCGGATTTTGTGGTTAGGTATGGATGGGCCCAAAGAGAGTGTGGGAATGATACGAGAGAAAACCAGTGGTGTAGTGAGCCCTGCTGGAGAGGGGTGGACTGACGAGAATGAAGCAGAGGAGGAGGACTTAGAGTGGGATGAGCAGGGGAAGGGCCAAGCGAGGAGCTGGACTCAGAAAGTGCCCCAACCCTGGACTTGAATAGTTCAACCCCAGTAGCTCCAGATACTCCTGTGGAGAGTCCACCTGACAAGCCAGTTGTTTCCCAGCCTGGTGCTTCCCCTTCTCCCTGTGCCCGCATTGCCTGCAGGCAGCTCTCCTCCCTCAGAGGAGGGAAGACGGGACAGTGACAGAGGCTCCACCTTCACTTCGTGCCAGGAGGTGAATGCAGCAGGAAATTCAACAGACAGAGATGAAGTAGATCCTTCACCTGCGCACACACGCAAGTAGGATGCCCGCCCAGCCTTACTTAAGCCAACTGGGGGGGGGGAGTTGCTGAGTCAACATCTTAGTGCAGTAAAGTTGTGCTTAGTTAGACCTAGAGAGATGCTGAGTTCTGAGTAAGTCGTAGATTCATGAAGTGCACTGAATCGAAACTTTCTCTTATTACAATGAAAGAAAAAACCGCAGCCATGCCTGAATCTGAGTTCTTCGAGTTTGGGTAGGACAAGTGGTGACTAGTGGCTCCATGTCAGTGGGGTTAGTCTAAACTTTTAAGGAGCTGTCCTGGGTGCTGAAATCTACTCACAAACTAGGTTCAGCACCTTGGACAGCTCTTTGAAAGTTCAGACTAAAATCTGGAGAGGATTCCACTGCCCCACTAACATGGAGCTACCAGCAGCCACTGGGCAAAGCATAACTTCATCCCCTCCCTCTGCCTCGCTTCCTCTGTCTAATCATATTTGTGCTCATCCTGAACCCCCTGTCATCACGAACTGGGGGCCTTTCCCTGGCTGATGGAGCTGAGAAGCCAAGTGTGTCCTTCAGCACAATTCACTGGATTTACTGCTAATGCAGTGTGCACCGTCACAGATAGAGATGGGCGAATCTGTCCAGTTTCTCATTTTTCCAATCATGGGTTCAGTTCTCCACATTTCCACATAAATTTGCAATTTTTTTTTTTAAAAAAAAGTCCTTGTGAGAGTCCCTCAGCATTTGAGAGCAAATTTCTCCTAAAACACACATTTGTATGCAATTTTGCATAATATCTACGTTTTTGTAAAAGCAATTTCCTCAAACAGAATGCATCCCATATGCTGTTTTTATTATATGCATATCTATCTTTTCATATAGCTCCCTCTCATAAAATATCAGAGCAGCGTACAGCAACACAAAGCACCTTTAAAAGTAGTACAAGCGCACACTCAGAATTTGTATTTTTGACCACATTATTTTGCTAGAGAACTGCACTGCAAAATTTGAATCGCCAATTTCAAAGGATGACTTGGTTTTCTCTCTCTCTGTCTTTTTGGAACATGTGAATTAGCTAGCTTCAAACTGAATTAAATACCTTGCCCGTCCTTAGCCACAGGGAGGACATCCGGGTATTAGTTTGGCTTTTTACTAGTATTTCTTCCTCCCCTGGATGCCTTATTAGCCTGGCCTTTGCAGGTCTCATACCTGCCCACCCATTGAGCCTAACCACCCATTGAGCCAAATCAGATATCCTTTACAGATCCAGGGCCTCATTCACTTCCGGGCAACTTTTGGGTGGGGGAACATGCCGGTGGTGGGCAGGGCCAGAGGCAAAAGTGGGTGGAGCAATTAATGTAAATTTTACCTTTGTACAGCAGGCTAGTTTCTGCACACAAACTCCCCTCTATGCTCCATCCAGGCAATCAAGAGGCATTATCAGCCTGGTAAAATCATGCAAGGAGGCGGCGAATCAGGACCAGTAAGGGGTGTGGCCTGGGAAGAGGACATATGATGGGGAGGGAATGTGACGGGGTCATACAGAGAGGACTAGAAGGCCATATTTGGCCCCCAGGCCTCAGGTTCCCCACCTGTTTTATATTGTCATTTTTCCTCTGGGATAGAGAGCACTGGAGGTAGGTGTCCAAAATATATGCATGTTTTCTTGGAAATAAGCCCCAGTAAGATCACTGGGATGGTTCTTAGGCTCTTAGGATATTTCCACAATAACTGCTGGTTTGCAAATATATACCAGTAATTGGTAAACTCCTCTCCCAGCTTAATTCAGGATTGGCTCAGCACTTATGAGCTGCCTTGGAGAGCTCTTGTCTTCTCTGAGGGTTCTCCCCCACCCAGCTCATTGTATTGGTAGAGTATTGCATGAAGGTTTTAAATCTGAACGGGGGACAGAAAATATATTGTTTGCAAGAAACAATCAAGACAATTGATCAGCGTCAAGATAAGGCTACCGGTGGCTACTAGCCATGATGGCTATATACTGTCAGAAGCAGAATGCCTCTGAATACCAGGGAATCGCAAGCGGGGAGATGGCTGTGGCATTCAGGTCCTGCTTGCAGGCTTCCCATAGGCAGCTGGTTGTCCACAGTGAGGACTGGATGCTAAACTGGATGGGCCACTGGTCTGATCCAGCAGGCAAACTGTAGCCTGGGGTGTGGTGATTAGTAAGGGGAAATGGCATGGAGAATCAAAGGTTAACCTTCCCTCTCCCTGCTGCTGTTCCAAATTGTCTCTCCCACCCCACCCGGAAGCCATGGTTTTCATTAAAAACAAAAAGCACCAGGTGAGCCAGTCATGGGTCTCCCATGGAGTTGTATAGCGGCAAACTCAGAAGTGCAGGGTCCCTTCATGTTAGTCACAGCCATGCCCCCCCTTTTTTACTGCTGGGTTGAGAATGAGATCCTTGCTAATGCCTTCTCCCACAACAACAGATATCCCTAGGAGCCAATAAGCATGAAAGGGGAGAGAGAGTGTTACTTGCTGATAAGAGTCTTCTCAATGGCTGGCTCACCTCCTTTCATACTGATTGGCTAAAATCAGCAGGAAAGGACAAGGAAGCATGGTAGAAAACTCTTCTCAGTGGCTAACACACTCCCCTTTCTCATGATTTTCTCCCCTTATGATTGTCTCACAGGATGCTGACGGCATAAGGACCCTGCTGGGACCCTGCTCCCAAAAAGTAAAGGGTCTAAGACCCCCCGAGATCCTGGACGACCACACCCCTGCTCCCATGTAACCATATAATTTTGCCAATTCAAGCAAACCTGAACTTTAAATCTAGTCTGAAACTCTCTTCACTGGCAAAGTGTGGTTGAATTTTACAGGTGCTTCTGTTTCCATTTGTGTCTCAAGTATTTTATTAATTCTAGTCCCTGCAAGAAAGCAGAAATTGGCAATCTATTATTACAAGGAGTACGATCGTCTCTGTTTTAATGAGATCTTTTTATTTTCATAGAAATATCTGCACCCCTAATACACTTTAAAAAGATCTAGTGTGAACAAATTGCTTTTGAATACTAATGTGAACTTTTGTTGTGAACAAAGAATTAGATACTCCTTTTGTAGAAGATTGCCACATCCCTGAAAATTGCCTCTATCCCTCACTGTTCTTAAGGCTAGTTCAAATTGTACCTTTCTAATGAGAGCTTTTTGCTCGTTATGTGAATAGGGGAGGGAATGCGTCAGTGAGTACTATGAGCTTGCCATAATCTCACCAGTAATAAACAGTGCACTTCCACACCTATCCTATATAAGATCAGAGCCCCTCAGTCAGAGGCAAAAGTTTTTAAGGAAGTTTGAGCTTTTAGTGTGCTATATTCATGCACAATGAATTACCTCTATGCATGAACCTCTGAAATACAGCTCAGCCTCCTTCTCTTCCAGTGGCCTTGGTGAAACCCTGTTGCAGGATGGTATTGGGAGCTCTACCATCCTGGAGTGATGTTCAACCAGCAGCAAGCATCTTCCATTTTAGGAAGTAGCTCCTTCTCTAGGGCTGCCAACATTTTGTGGACAGAGGCCCTATGCCTTTAACACCACCATACTAGCCAGAAATTCACAATCTTCCTTTACACATATTGATGAAAACAAGCTTCACTTGTTGATTTCCAATTTTTTGCAGCAAGCTCTTCCTATTAAAAAAAGGAGGGACTTGTCTTTTCCCCCAGTTTTTGGCAAAGAAGAAGGCTCATTGTCACACTCTAGGGCAGTGGTTCCCAACCGGGGGGGGGGCATGACCCCTAGGGGCCCCGCAAAGTAACCCAGAGGGGGCAGCGAACGGTAAAGAATATATTTCTTTTTTAGAAACAGTCTTCATTCCCTGTACACTGTCTGCTCCCCACTGCTGCTGCAGATGACACCTTCCCCTTGCTCTGAACAAGAGGGGAGGCCTTTTGCTGAAGCGCCAGAGCATTTTTCAGGTCACAAAGGGCAGGCATCTGCTTATAAAACACATGGCAGATGCCAAAGGAGGCTGAGGGTGGAGGTACCAGGAAGAAGAGACGATTGCTATCACCGACTCCCATCTCCTCGCACTGCTGCTGCTGCTGCTAATGCCCTTGCTCAGAATGAGAGGAGAGGGCTTTTTGTGAAGCAAAAAGAAGCAAGGCTGCAAGGAAAGGCTGCTTTCCCCCTTCCTTCCTGGCAGCCGGGGAGGGTGTCACATTTTTTTTGAGCTTATAAAAGGGGCCTCATACTCATAAAAGTGGAATCACTGCTCTAAAGTGTCCTCTCAGGGGCTAAGGTCCCAGTCCCAGAAATATCAGCTTTCTACCACTGTACTTACCAGCACAGATAGGGTTTCTGGTGCAGCACAGTTCAAACAAACCAAGGTCAAACACCAGGAATCCATATAAGTCAAAACATGATTGGGAAGAAAGGTAAAAAAAACTGCCAAAGTCAATCTCACAGGGTAGTCCACAAAGGACAATGGAACAGGGGGCCATGACTAGAATCAGAAACAAGGAGCCAGAGACCAATGTTGCTTCTCACAACTGGAATACTCAAGAAGGAGACCTCATATACCACACCCTGCTGGCAGTGAAGGAGTATCAGGGATTGCTTAATCATGGGTGAATCTCCAGTTCTGGGTCTATAGATGCATACTGTGACATCGCTCTTCAACCTGGACCTGACGCTTCTGGTGGCGACACTCTCAAGGAGAGAGGGAGGGGGAAAGGCTCCACATCCTCCTCTGATATTTCCAGCACTTCTTCCTTAAGTATCAACCCAGAGGGCCCCTCAAGGGGATCCTCAGCATTCAGTTCAGGGGGCCTTGCCTGCTCCTCAAGGACCCTGACCTGTGGGGTGTACGAACATAAGAAGAGCCTGCTGGATCAGGCTAGTGGCCCATCTAGTCCAGCATCCTGTTCCCACAGCGGAGAATCAGATGCCCATGGGAAGCACACAAACCAGGACCTTAGTGCAACAGCACTCTTGCCTGCTGCAGTTTCCCCAGCTGGTATTCACTGCCTCCAACAATGGAGGTAGAACATAGCCATTGCGGTTAGTAGCTATTCATAGCCTTGTTGTTATGTGCCTTCAAGTCAACTACGACTTATGGCGACCCTATGAATCAGCGACCTCCAAGAGCATCTGTCGTGAACCACCCTGTTCAGATCTTGTAAGTTCAGGTCTGTGGCTTCCTTTATGGAATCAATCCATCTCTTGTTTGGCCTTCCTCTTTTTCTACTCCCTTCTGTTTTTCCCAGCATTATTGTCTTTTCTAGTGAACCATGTCTTCTCATGATGTGTCGAAAGTATGATAACCTTATCCTCCATGAATTAGATTATCCACCTGAGCCCTTGCTGCCCTGGGCTCCTACTGGGAGGAAGGGTAGGATATATATCAAATAGTAACTAACTAACTAACTAGATGGACCAGTGGTCTGACTCGGTATAGGGCAGCTTTCTATGTTCTATGTATTACTCAGAAATATGCCTCACTATATTCATTAGGCCTTATTCCCCAGTAAGTGTGTTTGGGATTGCTTGTGTTAGTTCTCCCACTGACGACCACTTAGACCCAAGTATTCCCTCAGAATAATTTGCCATAATGTATTGCACCCATATTTAATTAAAGTGATGTCCTTTAGTAATTATAAGACCAAACAGGCTGGATGAATATCCAATATAGCCAAATCCTGAACATTGTAATGACTTTTAGATGAAATGGTAACAGCTCAATATAGTACAGAGGAACAAACCACAGGGGGAAGAAATTACTTGTCAGTTGCAAATCCTACATTTCCTAAGAGCCTTACTCAAGGCAAGTTCACATAACTGTGTTTTCCCTGGGATGTTGGGGTGGGCATCCTCAGGCCCAGGGGCCAAATGCAGCCATCCAGGCTTCTCTAGCTGGCTCTCAGAACTGTTCCCAGGCCAAGCGTCTCAATAACCCTGTTTTGCACTCCAAATGTTTTTTCCTGGCTAGAATGTCTTCTTGCTGTCTTGCCTGCATGGAGAATAGAGAGGAGTATGTGAGTAAATGTAGAAACAAGCTTATGGTACAAAAGTAAAAGTTACATTTGTTGCCCCTCCCACTTTATTCTCCAGGACCAGCCACCACTGGGATATGGCCCTCGGAAGATTACTTAGAAGGGAATGTGGTCCTTCGGCTTAAAAAGGTAATAGGAACGTTGGAATAGGAAAGTTGGCAGATTCAACAGGAACAGGAACCCTTTGTCTAGTGACCCATTCAGATGCTTGCAATTTTAATTTGACAGCAAAGGATTTGGTGGCATCATAAAGACTAACAAATTTACTGTGGCATCAATGTTTGTGCATCCAACGACGTGGGTGCGGGTCAATGGAAGCTTATGCCACGACAAATGTTCCTGCCACCAGACTCTCACTGCTGTTGGTACAACAGACTAATCTGGAATGTTATTCTGGAATGTATAATGAACGGATGGGAAACGTGTGGCTCTCAGAGAAGTTGCTGGACTCCAACACCCATC